>NC_050470.1:9992872-10292872 GCF_013373865.1 Monomorium pharaonis
TATTGCTGGAAATGTGGAGAGAAATAGTCAGCGTATCACTTCGTTGGAGCAAAGCTGTGCTACCATTGCGCGTGACGTGGGTGACTTAAAGAGTCATCAGAGATCGTCTGAATTAGACTCGCATAGCCGAACACACAATATGCTTATCATATCTGGCGTGCCATCCACGTTGTCTATTACCCCTTTGACTCTTGTTCGCAATGTGTTTACGAAGCTTGGTATCCCTGAACTGTCGTGCCATATTTTGGAGATTAGGACCATTGCTCGTGAATCAGGTCGCACAGTGTCTCATGATCGTCCTTTGCCGGTCTCAACCTCCGTTTCACTCTTTGTCACTCTAGCTTTTGTTGTTGTTCGTGATATCGTTATCTCGAGGAAGCGTGCGCGTCGTGTGCTAGTGCAAAGTGAGGTTTGCGAGAACGATTCAGGCGGAAATATTTACGTGAATGAGCTGCTTCCCAAAGACATATATGAACTGCTGAAGCAAACAAAGCATACGGCCAAGAAGAAATCATATCATTATGTATGGGTCAGCAGGGGTCGTGTTAACGTCAGACGCTCGGATGGCGAACCTGTGATTCGAGTAGATTCGGTGACTGACCTTGATAAGTTGGCTTGACATACTCTTCCTGTTCCTTCATCGTTTATATTACCTTGGCACCTTTCTTGGTTAGCTTAGCTTAAGGATATTCTTCGCTTGTTCTTATTCGCTCAGAGTTTGCTTGTGTTGCTGATTCTGGGATTACATGGCTCACACCAAAATTGCCTGTTTCATTACATTTGTGGTTAAGCTAGATTCGACCTTACTTTATTAAGTTAGATATGTAATTAGTTATACTTGCTCTTATCAGCACTTGATTGCTTTTAAGTTTTCTTTCCTTCCCTTACCATAATCATCCTGCTCGTATCTGTGTTTGCTCAACTTTTGTATGTAGCTTGTAATCTAGGTTCTATACCTTACATATTAGTTTAAGATATATAAGAAATTATTGCACTACTGCGTTCGATTACACTAAGTCTGCTAACTTTGCTACTTTTGTACTCATCCTACCTTATACTTGCTTATTACATTTTGTCATTTCTACTTTGTTAATTTGACCATTGCACTATTTGTAATGTTAGGCTGCAGTTTCCACTTCTTATCAGCGTTCCGATGGTCTTGAATCTGCTAATTTTTACTTATGTACTTTGTATGGCGCTTGCGATTGTTTCACCTCTTTGCTTGTAGTTTGTGACTGACCTTATTTTATATGCTTAGTTTTGATTATATGTTTATTGTTACTTTCATTGTTGCTTGACTAATTGTAAAATCTATGTTTCTGCTCAATCTTCTTTGCCCTACAGCTATTGCTCGGGCATAATAAACGCAATCAATCAATCAATCAATATCTCTCTCTCTCTCTCTCTCTCTCTCTCTCTCTCTCTCTCTCTCTCTCTCTCTCTCTCTTCTGCAGAAATTCATGCACAAAAAATATGCAATTTTTTGTGTAGTAATTTTTGCATAATTTTTTTCTACGGGAAACTTTTACTTTTTTTGATTAAAAAAAACATGTGTGGTTTTCATGCGATACAAAAGGTTCACACTTAACAAATTAAACTTTTGCCTAAGGATTCTCAAAGTAGAGTTTTTGCCCTTTAACTTAAAAAAAAGTACATGTAATTTGAATGATTTTTTGCAAAGTTACATCACTTTGAAGATTGCCTAAAAATTCGGTCAAAATTTTTGTCTTGTTTCTTTTTGCGCCAGTGAAAAAAAAACACAGTGCAATTTATATCTTAATTTTAAATTATGTCTTAATTTTGGGTTTGTATAATAATATTTTTTTTTAATGTGTTAGTTTAAGATTATTATATTTTATGTACAAGTATAAGCTATACAATGAGAAATATGAGCATATAAAAGTCACATTAAATATCTCCTAATTGCAATAAGATTAGTGTAAGAAAAGAAAATGTATTTTATGTTTAATGTGATATGTTTTTATTTATCAAAAAAATGTTTAATGTAATATATTTTCATTCAATCTTTTTATTAATTATGTTCATTTTGTATGAAAAATAAGAATATGTTAAAAGAAAATGTTGACATAAATTCGAGTTAATATGAAAGTAAATAAAATTATGTTTGTTACATTTATATGCTTCTACCTTTCTAACAATTGCACCATGATAGTATTTCTTTTATCAATTGCAAAATTTCTTTCATTATCTCTTTTGGAAACTTGTATTGTATTGATTCTTTCAATATTAATATCTAATAGTGTTTCGGTCAAGTCATTATTTATAAAACAAAAATTATGTAAAGCACAACATTCCATCACAATATTTGAAGTTTTTTCTATTTTATATACTGTTATATATTTCAGCCTTCGCCATCGACCTTTCAATAAACCAAAACAGTTTTCTATTTTGACTCTTGTTTTGCTATGTATTTTATTATATGTTGCTTGCATATGTGTAATATTTCGATAATCTTTAAAAGGAGGTAGAATCCATTCTTTTATAGGATATATTTTGTCTCCTAATAAATGTTGATTTGATAAAAAGTATGAAAAATACCCATTTGCTTCAATTTTGACATATAAGTTTGAATTAAATCGTTAAAACTTTGCAATCATTAGCTGTTCGAGGATGACCGACATATACATTTGTAAATAGACAATCTGCTGTACATATTCCTTGCATAATTATTGAATGTGTCATATATCTATTTTGATAACACTTTTGATGCATACTTGGTGCTATTACATTTATATGGCAACCATTGATTGCTCCAGTTACACCTTAAATATTACAATAAACCCTACATATTTTATTATCACAATATTTGCAATATTTTATTCTCTTAAATGCAATATTAGTTATACCTGAAAAAACTTCAATATTTCTAAATTTTTCTTGTATTTTTATTCGTTGGTTAACAGGAGGCCATTGTATTAATATTGGTACTAATCTTAAAATACATTTTATCCAAATATTAATGCAATTCGAAATTCGGTGGATGTTGCTACATCAAATTTGTCTCCAATTTGTGCCATTGATATTTGACTTGACAAATAATATAAGGCTATTTGTTGAATTTTATGTGGTTGTACAGAATCTAATCCTCCAGTAAATTGCTAAAGTTATCGGTTTGTTTTTTATTCCTGCACTGCTGCACTTGTGCAATAAATTAGAATAAGAAATAATATATTTGTCTTATTCTAACTTATTGCACCAGTGCAGCAGTGCAGGAATAAAAAACAAACCTTATATTACAATTGTACTCTAAAATATTGATGTTATCAGGTTATATGATTATTTATTTTTGCATTTCTTGTTGTTGTATTATTGCTTTCAGTAAAGATTGAAACGTTAACCGTTTTATTCTAAAATTGAGAAAAAAGTCATGTTCGATGTATAAATCTATCTAAAACTCGGGATATAATCCGGGACGGGTATGATTTTGTCTTTCCTTCAATGACATTAATAAATAAATTTTCCTCTTCTTTGCTTTTTTTGCATAAAAGAATTGCTTATAAATTTCCACTGATGGTATTTCATCATCTTCGTCATCATTAAACACTTCGTTCATTAAAATAGGCAAATATCTTTTAAGACTCAAATTTTGTTATTCTTTATTCTTTCATCATAGTTTTAAATTCGCGCGTAGAGAAAAGAACTAAAACGTTTTAGCGTAATAATTACGGTACATGTTACTAGAGTAAGCTCCGCCTCTACCAATAGCAACCTTCGTACATGTACCAAACGATCACCAAAAATCGTCTATTAGTAATATATTTTGACTTATTCACTAACCAATATGTATGTCATTATGTTCACTGCAATATTGGCAGTATATATGAAATTATTTAGTAGCCAATATTGGTGTCGTTATGGATACTGCAATATCCATAATGGTAGTGCATTAACATTTTATTAATAACCACTATTATTTTTACATTGGACAATATTGGCCAAGACTTTCCTAATATAACCAATATTTAGCCAACGTTGACCAACGTATTGCTCATCCACTGTGCTACTAGGGATGCAAATGGAAAAATAGGACTACAGTGTACAGCTATAAAATCCTGTCAAAAAGTGACAGAAAAAATCCGATTTTATCAGAATAATTTGAATGGATAATTTTAAATGCACATGATCGGATTATTTGTTGAAAAAGTAACAAACAGGTATTTTTTTTGGATATTGCGATCAATATATTTCTGATAATATTTCCAATAAACTGCGAACGGAATTTTTATCCGTTCAATGTAATCTTTTACTTTTGCAATGGACGATCCGATCCTTTTTATCGGAAAAAGACTGGAAATTTTTCTCTGAGTGTACAATGCGGTTTGATAATGATTCAATAGTGGTTCGATAGCTCTATGATATGGTTCGATAGCGGTTCGACTATGGTTCGGCAGTTATATGAAGCAGTTTGATAACGGTTCTTTATCTGTACGATGCGGTTTGATAATAGTTCAATAGATATACAACGCGGTTCGATATCTATACAAAAAGAACAATATGATTAATATGTAAACTGCTTGTAGCGAAATAATATTTATAATGAGTACGACGCAGTCAAATTATTAAATGAAATATGCACTCAGAAAAAAATCCGTTTAAATTTGATTGGAAAATCTATTTAAAAAGTAACGAAAGGATATTACCGATTCCTTTAATCGGAAAAAACCGATGAAAAATAACCGATCGAAAAGTTCCGATTAGAAAATACCCGTTTGTTATTTATTAAACGGATAGTGCGATTTTGTAAATTATAGACATATTAATTATATGTTATAGAAAATCAACAAATATTTAAGTATGTCTTGTTCGGAGATTTTTTCTCTAAAAAGGTCCCCCCCTCTCTCCCACTAAGATAGGTGAAATGCCACTAGTCTTGAAATTGGAAAATAACTTAAAAAAATGTATTACCCAGCAAACATGGTGACGTTGAAAAGTCGTACTGTTTACGTCATGAGTTACGTCATTAATGACCAAGAAAAAACGTCATTAAGACAAATAAATGACGTCGAAATGTCACATCCCAAAGACGTTATTTTACTTTGTCTTAAAAACGTCACTTTTATACCCAAAAAAGACGTCATTATTACGTTATATTGACGTATAATATACGTTGCAGGATAAAATACAGTACTTGCGTATAATACGCTGGTATGTACAGTAAATTGTATAAGTTGCTTTAGAACAAAATAGTTTGATATATTTATTATTTTTATTATTAATAGCAAGATAAACAATGTTTATACAAAATAATTATAAACTCTTACAAACATGACAGATACATATTTTGTTTTATTATATTAATATTTGTTACACATATTATATATATATGTATATTGTACAAAATTTTTTAATATTGAAATTTTTTAACACTTAAAATGAGAAATCTACCATGGTTTATTAATAATCTATGGACTGGAACGTAAAATATACTATAAATAATATTTATTACAATAATGTAAAACTTTAATTATTTTAATTTTATTTTTCTTCTCATAATTTTTTAATAAACAGTAAAGCCAAATAACTCAAAAGAGACGATAGCTCCTAACCTACAGCAACTATTATAAAAACTTCAAATCTTATTGCTCTTTAGAAAATTCTATCAACCATGCACTGAAAAAAAATGTAATATATTTAATAAGATGTTATTGCGGGCTGCCAACTACAGATATACTCAATACAATAATACATGCTATTGCAGTATCAACATTGTACTTGCATTAATAGCAAATATTATTGTATTGAGTATTTTATGTAGTCGGCAACCCGCAATCACATATGTTATTGGCTAGATTACATTTTTTTGTGTGTCAATAAAATTCCCGTTACCCCCCCCCCCCTTCTCTCTCTCTCTCTCTCTCTCTCTCTCTCTCTCTCTCTCTCTTCGATTCCGTCAACCACAACCTTTTTTTAAATAAGTTAGCCAAATTCCGTTTGTCCAATCCAGCCCTACACTGGTTTAAATCCTATCTTACCGGCAGATACCAGAAGGTGCGAGCTGTCGACGGGCCCTCTTCATGGGCTCCCGTTTTAGCGGGCGTCCCCCAGGGCTCCGTCCTCGGCCCGCTTCTTTTTGCCATCTTTATTGACGACATTCAACACATTATCTCCCACTGTCATCACCTACTATATGCAGATGATCTGCAAATATACATGCACTTCCTTCCTCGTGACCTCGATCTCGCTCTCAGTTGCGTCAGGAGTGACATCGCCTTGCTGGAGGGCTGGTCGGCTCGCAATGGCCTCACTCTCAACGCTAATAAAACCAAGGCGCTTCTTATGGGTAGCACTCGGTACGTGAAGGCCATGCGCGGGGATGGTCGCCTCAGTTTGAGCATCAACAGAACTCCGATAAATTTCGTCGATCACGCGACCAATCTAGGTGTACAGATTTCCAGCAATCTCAGTTGGGCCGAGCAGGTCAGAGAGACGTCAAACAAAGTAACCGGAGCTTTATGGCGATTGAAATATCACCAAAACTGCCTCACAACATCAATGCGCACGCGACTTGTGACATCGCTGATCTTCCCGTTGTTTGACTATTGCTCAGCCGTGCTCTCTGACCTGACCGGTCAGCAGCGACTTAAACTGAGGCGACTAATGAACGCCTGCGTTCGTTTCATCCTCAACCTGCGGAGAGATGAACATATCTCTCACCACTATCGGACCTTGGGATGGCTGACCGCGGATGACAGGAGAGCCTATCTCGGCGGTTGTCTACTTTTCTCTGTCCTTCGATCAGGCTGTCCTTCTTACCTTGCGTCCAACTTTCGTCCCTGCATCGCCCCCCGCTCTACATCCCGGATCTCATCATACGATCTCACTATCCCCCAATACAGAACTTCCACCTATCAGCAATCCTTCTGCTACGTTGCTTCCTCTTCCTGGAACTCTCTCCCGATCGCCATCAGGACATCGGATTCATTGTCTTCGTTTCGACGGGGGCTCTTCAGTCATCTGCGGGGGGATGGCGCGTCGGTCCGGCTCTAGTTTGTGTGATCTTCGTCTGACCTTCCGGTCAATCAGCGTCAATCGGAGCACACTTACAACCTGCGAACCCTCTCACTCATACAATCGCTGGACAGTCGGGTCGCGAAATGTCATGCACACTTATGCAATTTCATCTTCCATCAAATCTTATCCCAATTTATATTTTTTATATTACTTTTATATATCGTCTATTATCTTGTCATTAATGCGCGTACGCTAAAACAATTTCACATATTTTTTCCGTTATCTCTGTAATACTCAAAAATGTGTATTATTCTCAATTTAGTTTTGTACATATGATTTTTTCGGCATTTGTAATTACGCATATTTCTATCCTCCTGCGCTGGTACTCTTAATTTTAAACTTTCATATTGTTTTCTTTAATGTATCTTGTATCGTATTATCACTCTTGCGCTCTTCACTGTATTCTCTCTTAACGTTCTTAGAGGGCCTGCCCTAGAACGATATAAACGCTGTTTGTCTGTCTGTCTCTCTCTCTCTCTCTCTCTCTCTCTCTCTCTCTCTCTCTCTCTCTCTCTCTCTCTCTCTCTCTCTCTCTCTCTCTCTCTCTCTCTCTCTCTCTCTTACTATTCTTAATAGCTCTGTTCCCTAGCTTTCACTATGCATGTGCTGATTCGGGCTTCAACTGATTCTTTTGTATTGTTGGTATCTTTATACCGTTGTTGTTCTTTAATTATTATAACTCATGTCTGTACTTATTTTATCTTTTGCCCTTCAGCTTTTGCTTGGGTATAATAAAGTGTATCATCATCATCATCATCATCATCATCATCATCATCATCATCTCTCTCTCTCTCTCTCTCTCTCTCTCTCTCTCTCTCTCTCTCTCTTTCTCTCTCTCTCCCCCCCCTCTCTCTCCCCCTCTCTCTCTCTCTCTCTCCTCTGGTGAGTACAGCGTGCGGACGCACTTTTCTTCGCTCTGTAATTTTTGCGCTTTTACTGCTTGTCTTGCTCTTCGGGGCTTTCTTTTTGCAGTCACACGGTCAAGGGCACACTTTCTTGACACTCTCCTCTTAGGTGAGTGTCCACTCATCTTTATTACACACGCTACATTAAAATTTCTGATTCGGACGCACCGTTATACTTTGGAGAACTTCTTCTGTCCTGTCATCTCCATTGGCTATCTCTTTTCTGCGCACGCGCCACCTCCGCCTGCTGCCTCTCTCTGTGCTTCATCGGGCTACCGGGTCTCTGCCTTGCCTCAGCGGCGTGAGCTCTGCGTGATCTCTGTATCTACTGGGTGTTCAGTTCGAATCTTTATGGTCAACATAATAATAGCATAGTGTTAACAGTGACTGACAGCTTTCGTTTTCTACCTGTGATTGTTACGCTCATCATTCTGAGTGTTAGCTGTGTAATTACTTAGTGGCTCATGCATTTTTGTTAATATACCGGGCGCTTTATATCTGCGTAATTTCTCAGTGTTTCTTCGCTTATTTGTGCGGTTTTCGGGTTTAGTTTTACACACTGTGACTGCTATCTTTCACACTGTCTAGTACAGAGTTTTTGGGGCATATTCAGTGCTTATCGAATTTAACTTATGTCACCCGTGTGCGCTAAGTGTAAGAAGTCGATCGCGACCGCGCTAGTTGAATGTGTATGTAAGAGAACGTTCCATCCTGGCTGTGTTAAATCCTACTCTGTTAATAAGTATGCCGATGCGTGTTGTAAGTCGCTCTCTTCATCTCTGAGCCTTCCTCTTACTCCTGTGGCTGACAACAACACATCTTTTAATTTTAACACTGCCGGTATGTCTGCGTCCGTGAGTGATGACGCTCGATCGCTGCCGCGGTCACAAGTGGCGGCGGAAACCCCCATGTCTCATGCTTCTATCGGAGAGCTATTACTTAAATTGAGTGATCAGCTAAGGGAGTCAGAGGCCAGGTTCACTGTTTTTGCGGACGAGCAGCGACGCACTAATTGTGAACTAAACAATAAATTAAATCAGCTTAACAGCATAGCGAGTAATGTTGAGCGAAACAGTCAGCGGATTGCTGCGTTAGAGCATCAATGTACTGCTCTTGCAGACGAGGTGCGTAGCCTGAAATCTGAACATAGGCCTGCATCCGATCAATCTGATAATTCGCTTATTCTTTCCGGCGTCCCAGCTACAATGCCCATTACCCCAATGGCTTGTGCTCGCAACATGTTCACGGCTCTCGAAATCCCTGAACTGTCGTGCCACATTTTGGATGCAAGAATTATTCGCAAGACTCAATCTGCGATAGCTAGCGATCGACCGTTGCCTATATCTGAAACTGGCTCGATTATTGTTACTTTGACCTCGCGTGCGGCTCGTGATACTGTTATAACTAAAAAGCGTGTGCGACGTGTGCTTCTTCAGAGGGACATTTGTGGTGGCGACTCCGTTCGTGTTGTTTACGTCAATGAGCTTCTCCCTAAAAATACATATGAGCTACTCAAGACTATTAAAAGCATTGCCAAGGAAAAATCTTACAAGTATGTTTGGGACGGCCATATTTGCGTTAGGCGCTCTGACGGTGAGCCGATTGTTCATATCGACTCGGAAACGGATTTGGATAGGCTCATTTGACGTGCACATCCTGTTCGCTCTTTGGCACCTGTCTTGCGTGGCGGAATGGATCCCAAGCATCAGTTACGCATTGCTCAATTTAATGCAAACTCCCTTCGAGGCCATATTGAGTTTATTCGATTGCATTTCAGTAGTAACTTTTATCATCTTATCTCAGTCTCTGAAACTTGGCTCAACGCGAGCATTTCTGACGATCTTGTTGCCATCGATGATTACTTCCTTATTCGCAATGATCGTATTGGCCGAATGGGTGGCGGTGTTGCTTGCTATGTACATAAATCGCTTGGAGCCTCCATTGTTGCCATGTCTGACAGCGGTCATGTAAATGATCCGGAGTATCTAATTATTGATATTCGCTTACCACATAATGATTCCGTCTTGTTCGCATCCATTTACAGGAGACCCAAAGGCTGCTTCCTTCATGACTTTGTTACATCGCTCACTAGCTTCTCTCATCTGTATAAAAATATTATTATAGGAGGCGACCTTAATTGTAACCTATTGACCAACCAAGTAGAAGCATCTTATCTACGCGATCTTATGTATAGCTTGTCTCTTCATATTGTTCACTCTGATGCCACTTTTCACACGGCCACTTCCGACTCGTGGCTTGATGTCTTGATTGTTAATGACCAAGATAAAATATCATCTTTTTCTAAATCATTATGTCCTTTCATTGCGGGCCATGACCTTCTTTCTCTCTCGTTCTCTATTAAGACTTTTATCAGCACCGAGCGCTCCATTCTGCGGCGCTGTTATAGACGCATTGACAATTCTGAGTTCCTCGAGCTCCTTAATGTTAACGTCGAGAAAGTTTCTGCCACATGTAATATTTTGTCCGACAGTGCCATTGTTAATGAATCATGCGAAACGCTTTCTAGCGCACTTTGCAATGCGCTCGACGTATGTGCACCCGTCCGCGCTTTCGTGATCAGGAGGCCACCAGCACGATGGCTGACTGATGACTTGAAGTGTCGTCTTCGTGCTCGCAACAGTATGTATAAGCAAGCTAAGAGTTCAGGTAGTCTGCTCGGTTACTTGAGATACAGACATTTTAGAAATCAGCTAAACTCCGACATTAAACGTGCAAAGAGTGAATTCCTTGCTGACTCTCTCGATAATATTGTTGATCCGGCCAAGTTGTGGAGAGAGCTTGCCCGTCTTGGTCTTGTAAAGTCTACTTTGGTTTCCCCTCTTCATTTCTTTACCTTATCCCAGTTAAATTCGTACTATGTCTCAGTCTCTTTCGATCTGCCATTGAGTCATTCTGACCTCAGCTCAACCATTTCATCCTTAACCTGTCCACCTACACGCCCAGAGTTTTCGTTTTCTCCTATCACTTCTAGTATGATTTACAGGCTCATAGTTGCCAGCCCTCTTCACTCTTACGCTTCTGGTGTTGACGGCATTCCTCTTTTTATACTACGCATTGCTTGGCCGTGCATTTCGTCTTGGCTTACTGAGCTTTTCAACAAATCATTGAATTTCTCTTCTTTTCCAGCTGCTTGGAAGCGCGCTCTTATTCGTCTGCTTTCTAAAATCAGCAAACCGACGTCCCCATCTGACACTCGACCGATAGCCAATCTGCCAGCGATGTCCAAACTCCTTGAAAGAATCGTGGCTGATCAAATGGTGGATTATTTAAACGAATATAATCTTTTTGATCCAAGGCAATCGGCATACCGCTCTAGCTATAATACACAGTCTGCTCTATTGCGTGTTTGCAATGATATCAAGGAGGGAATAGACGCTGGACTTGTTACCATCATGGTACTTTTTGATTTCAGTAAAGCATTTGACACCGTTCCGCATCTTCTACTTCTCACCAAGCTTAAAAAATACGGTTTTTCCGATGCCGTGATCATGTGGTTTTACTCATACCTTACTGGCCGTTCCCAAGCAGTAATTGATGATGTTGGAATCTGCTCAGAATGGCTTCCCACTTCCTTGGGAGTTCCTCAGGGTTCTGTGTTGGGTCCCTTATTGTTCTCCCTTTTTATCAATGACATTAGCAATGCTTTGTCCTTCTCAAGCCATATGCTCTTCGCTGACGACTTGCAGATATATCTTTCCTGCTCTCCTAAAGATATTCTGCGTGGCCTTGAATTAATATCAAGGGACGCTGAGGCTATATCTGAATATGCTGTAGCAAATGGCCTTAAATTAAATCTCACCAAGTCCAAGTCGATCATCTTTGCTAGCCATGCTTACTCCAACTATATTGATACTTCCCTTCTTCCTCCAATTACTGTCGACTCTACACCTTTGAGTTTTGTTAGTGAAGTGAAGAATCTGGGCGTAATTTTTTCCTCTAACATGTCATGGAGTAAGCATGTCAGACGAGTGTCTAGGAATGTTCATTTTGCCTTAAATAAGTTAAAGTTCAACAGGAACTCTCTCTCAACTGAGCTTCGAATTAAACTAGTGAGCACTCTGATACTGCCTCACATCGATTATTGCTGTTTGGTCTACCATGGACTTGGAAATGATTTAAATATCAAGTTACAAAGACTTGTGAATTGCTGCATTAGGTTCATCTTTAGTTTGAGGCGAGATGAACATATCACACCATTTAGACGTCGACTTGAGTGGCTTTCCGTCGAAAATAGGAGGCTGTTCTTCCTTGGTTGCCTAATCTACCGCATTCTCAATCATCAGTCCCCCTCATATCTCAGTGAACTCTTCATTCCTCTTGATCCTTCATTAAGAAGATCTAATCGCACAATGACATCATCACATATTTTTCATATTCCTAGTCATAGAACTACTTCATATCGTAATTCCTTTCATTTATCGGCGATTTATTTCTGGCATTCACTTCCAGACAACATTGTTTCTGCTCCCTCACTTGCATCTTTCAAGACTCTCCTGCGATCACTTCTTCTAGTATCGGAGTTAGCATGATCTCTGCTGCACCACTGAAGCACGCCTGTTCACGCCTGTTAACCGTTATTTTTATTTTCATTTTTATTTTCTATTTTATTTTTATTTTTACTTTTATTTCTAAACTTATTTGTACTTAATTTTACTTTTTTCTTCTATTCTCTGCTTACTCTTGATTCTTAGTCTTGCTTTGACTCGTCCTTCATTGCGTTATATAGTTTTAGTTTATATTAGTTTTAGTTAGGTTAGGTTAGATTAGATTAAGTTAACCTACCTTGTATTCTTATGTTGCGTTTATTACTCTGCGTTTTATCTAACTTTTGTTCTTGATATTTTTACTTTACTCCATGTAACTTATACTTTGCCCTTTAGCTTATGCTTGGGCATAATAAATATATCTATCTATCTATCTATCTCTCCCTCTCTCTCTCTCTCTCTCTCCCTCCCAGTCTCTCTACCGTGATGGACGTGTCAAAGATCGCTCCGCAAATGCAGTTAATTTAAAGTGATTAAGAAGTAAAAGAAAATTATAAAAAGGTGTCGTGGCTGTAAGAATACGCGTAAGGACCAAATAGGACCAAAGCGAGAGTGCGTGGATCTATGCGGAAAATCAGTATATTTTCCATGCGGGTCATACATGTCGCGACAGGTAGACATTTATAGTGACGTGTATATTAATTAAAGCTACGTACGTGAGTGGGCGCCCGTATCGATAGGATCGGCATCAGCCGATACCTACTAATATGGTCGATGAATATGCCGAATATAGATGTGCCGCATGTAAGAAGGAAATAAAAAGTCAGGTTGTGACATGTAAGTCATGTGTCAAACTTTTCTTCCATCCTGGATGTGCAAGTAAACATAAGGTGTATGACAGAAATCGAGAATATGTGTCTTGTCCTGGCCCATATGAGAAGTTCACAGTAGAAGATATAGATGTGAAAAAAACACCAATACAGACGGGAAGCGGAAGAGAAAGACTAAGTTCTACGGGATCGACGGGAAGTGGCGGAAGCAAAGCGATAGGAGTCAACGTGGGCATGGATACGAAAATTGATTGACTAGTAAGAACTATGAGAGAGATGAAAGATGAAATGGCATGCAAACGAGAAATAAAAATGCTGATTAAGGAAACAGTGCAAGAGGAAATAAAAGCTATTAAACAAGAAATGGAAGACCTACAAAAAATAATATGAGGAGGAATGCAGGCGTCAGCGGAAAATGTGCGCGGCAGTTACAGTGAGGCAATAAAGAAAAAGAAGGAAAACATCATAATCATTAAACCGAAGACTCAGCAAGAAAGTGAGACCACTAAAAAAATATTAAAAGAAAAAGTTGATATTAAGAATATGCCAATGGGGATAACAAAGGTACGAAAAGGAAGAGAAGGAACAGTAAATAGGATGTGAGACCGGAGAAGAAATAGATAAATTAAAAGATGTAGTACAGTCTAAACTAGGTGACAATTATAATGTTACAGAATCACTACAAAAGAAGCCGAAAATAAAAATTGTTAATATTAGCGAGGAAGAAATAGAGTTGGATGACGATGAGCTAATAGATACAATAAAGAAACAGAATAGTATTGGTGAATCTCGTATAAGCATAGTTAAGAAAACCCCGAAAAGAAAAAATATGGATGATAGTCAATCTAGAAGGACCAAAAATGCAAAAAATTTTTTAAAGTTTATTTGTTCATAAAAATATTTGCTTCAAAATACAAGTTATGTAGCTTATACGTACAAATGAATGGTGTTCCCGGGTTCGAAACAAATTGAGGAATAAGATTATAATCGTCAAATTACGATTACAAGCCGTACAAAAAAGATATTTAAAAAATAAAAGCGCTTAGATAAATAAAATTTTTGATTACATAAATATGTTTTTTTACGGCTTGTAAACGTAATTTGACAAATATAGTCTTATTCCTTCTATTCCAAACTGCGAGACACTATTTATTTGTAAGTATAAGCTATATAACTTGTATTTTAAAGCAAATTTTTTCATGAACAAGGATAAATAATGACTCTGCATTATCGACCTCAATCAAGTTTGATGGGCAGTTTAGCATCCTCTTAAGATGTAATATGAAAGAAATATATTAAACTTAGGCCCGGTTCCACTAGAGCACTAGAAAGGTAGGTATTCTCACGTCCGCCATTTTTCTTCAAACTAGCAAGTAACTAGCATAATGTTTTACATATACAATACATCGCAATAACCTTTACAGTCTCAAAATCATAAATATCGTGTCTTCGTTTCATTGTCACATAAAGTTTGGTGTTTCCAAAGATTATTGACGTATATATATACAAAACATACCTAATTTTTCATGCTAGTTAGAAGAAAAATGGCGGACGTGAGAATACTCACTTTTATAGTGCCTTAGTTCCACAACTCACGGTTAAATTAACCGGCCGGTTATTTTATTGGAATTGACCAATCGCATTTGTTAATTTTGCTTAACGACAAATACGATTGGTCAATTCCAATAGAATAATCGGTCCGTTAAAGCAACCGTGAGTTGTGGAATTGGGCCTTAATCTTCTGTATTGTTATTTCGTGTAAAATTAACCTGTATTTTCAGTGTTTTGTTGCAAAGCTTGTATTTGGTCATATAAATACCAGTATTTTATCGAAATGTCATTGAAATAGTCGAAATTTTATCGACAAATCATTAAAATTTTATCGACAAATTTTCGAAATGGGATCGACATAATCAAAATTTTATCGACAAGTTATCAAAACCCAGATAGCACACGGACGTCCTTAAGACGTCCTCAGAACGTCCAGGACGGACTTCGTGGATATCCTGAGGACGTCCTGATTTTATCCCGAGACGTCCTCAGGACATCCTGAGGACAGTCCATCTGACATCCTGAGGATACCATAGGATTTCCTCAGGACATCCTCAGGAATAGGAAACAATGACCACTTTTTGTCAAATTTTTAAAATTTTTTTTTAGGATTTTTGATAAATGTATCGATTTTTTATAAAAATTGAAACGTTTCTCAGAAAAATTTTAAAAATAAAAAATTTCAATTAATTAAAAAATTTTTTAAATATTTCTACGTATTTTAACAGTTTTTGAGAATTGAAAAAAAACTTTAACAAAAAATTAAAAGTTTAAATTATTTCTACGATAATTTTGTAAGAAGAAGAGGACTATACATGTTTCAGCGACAGTTGTACCTGTTAAAGCATGTTTAATCTCTACCCGAAAAAACGGTCACCCATTCAAGTATCAACCATCGCTGACGTTGCTTGACTTCGAAGACCATACGCATCCTAACGCTTCGTGATGATCCACGAGTACTTCTTGTTTATGCATATATATTTGTTATAGATCATTACAATAGATGTTGTCAGAAGGATGAAACATATATAGTTAACTTATATTTTTATAAATAAATATAAAGTTTTACAGTTTTTAAAAATCATTTTTACATATGCGCGCGAAATAGCATGTGGAATAACTTATTAAAAAAACTGTTTTTGCGCCGTTTGTATAAAATAAAATAAACAAATCATTTAATGTCATTTTTTATAATTTTTTAGTATTGTTAATATGCCATATTGTTTTAATAAGTGTAGACATTCAATCTGACTTTGAAGTCAACATTTTTACACATTTGATTTTGCAATACATTCTAGAAATACGTACGATATTCAAAAATTTCTTACTTGCTATATTAATTTACCCGTTTTTTTCAAAAATTACTATACGTCCAAGAAGTTCCTAAATACTATTTTAGAATGTCCTGAGGACTTTTGTAGGATGTCCTGAGGACTCTCTTTGGACGTCCTAAGGACTGTCTCAGAATGTCCTGAGGATTGTTTTAGAATATCCTGAAGATTGTCTTAGAATGTCCTGAGGACTCTCAGAATATCATATTCTTAGAACATTTTGTGCTATCTAAAATGTCTGGTATTTATACAGTCATTATATTTAAGTTCTTCTTCAGACATTTTGTAACTAATGAAACTCTTTATACAATATTTTAAAAATAACGTTTTCAGCTAGAATACATATATCCTCAGGACATCCCAAGGATGTTTTCAAGACATAAATAAAATTTTAATTTATATTAATATTATTATACAATCTAACATTTTAAACTTACTTTAAAAGTCAAATTTATACATAAAACATTTATATAAAATATTTACAATAATACAACTATTATATCCTGACAAGATCCCAGGACATCCCGGGACATATTTAAGATGATCCTGAGGACGTTCTGTGCTATCTGGTAATTTTATCGACAGATCATCGATATATGATCGACACGATCGAAATTTTATCAAAAAGTTAGCGGAAACTTACATATAAATAGTTAATCAAAATAGCATCGAATCAATAACGAATTGATGAAATTTCGATGTTTTAGAAAAAAATGTCAAACTACTTATTTAACGTCCTAATACCAAATACTTATTGTAAATAATGTGTATCTTTAGAAACTCTTATATTAAAAAACTCATCAAAATGCAGTGTCATTTCGAGCGCTATTTCGATTCGATGAAATATCGATGACTTTGACGTCGATCGACATCAAATTGATGACTCATTTCTTACTGCGACGTTTTTTTTTAATTTTTTTAAATTTTTTGAAATTGTTTATTTTAATCTAAAAATAGAAAAAAATATTTTTAATTATTTTTTCATATTTTTGACACTAAAAATATTTTCTTTTTCTACTATTTGCCTTAAAATTGTACGTTCCCAACAAACACAGAATATAGACGCAACATTGCACAGAAGTAACATGTGAGATAACAGATGTTACCTTACAATCATGTTAATGCAATCTAGATTGTTATCCGAGTACAATATAACAATATATTTGTTTACGTTTATACATCCGTGATTCCCCTCTCCCCTCCTCCGGCTGCGTTGCCTTCTCCAACAACCTGGCGAGCTGCGAGCCGGGGAGAGGGGGGAGAATTTTCGGCTACCGCGAGAAGCAGGAAACGCGAGCATGACTACTTCACGTACGCGCTTGCTACGAGTAAGTCGAGTTGACACCGAATAACTGTACGGCACTCCGGCAGTTACTTCGATCACTTAATCTCTGTTACGTGTCAGTAATTCAATTGCATGTGCGCTTGCACGCTTACGGCTGATGCGCTGTGATTAACGTAATAAAGTGCTTTCTTTGCGTACCAATTGTGTAAGTTTCATACAGTTCGCTCTACGTTCCTCGCGAAAGGACTCCAAGGCTCACGAAGGCGAGCCCGAGCTGAGTAACGAACAATATTAATTTTTTTTTTTTTTGTTATTTACTCGCAATATTGATCCAGACCATCCACCAAGCCCAAAGAACTCGACAGGTACGTTGGCGAATCTTTCATCGGATTCTTTCGTTTTTTTTGCGTTCTCTTTTGGCTATTGTCTTATCGCTGTGTCTTGCTGCATGAAACACAAAATCTATTTTATCCGAGGCAATCCTTAATTTTCATTTTTTCATTAAATATTGTACTAAATTTTCAATTTGGCTGTAGATAATATTGTACAGCTATATTTTGTAATTATTTTCAATAATATGTAACCCAGCAAACACACTTTTATAACTATGCTATCAAGAGGCACGGTAGTGCCTCGCGCCAAGTGTACGCGCAGCGAGGCACCACCGTGCTTCTTATACTCAAGACGTCGTTTGCGAGAAGACCGTAATTATCGGATCTCAATAACGACTGAATTGAATGATTTCTAAATAGACTTAATGGATAGCTTACATCCGATTTATATAATAAAAGTGTTTTTATTTTTCCGCTGTATGACTTACGAGCGGAGATATCGCGATTAGAATTTTTCGCTCAAGAGTAAATTTGGGAGCGTCCCAGATGCGCACATCAATAAACGGACACAGCAGGCTGAATGAAACGGACACAGACCAAATGCGCACAAACCAAATGCGCACGGACCAAATGCGCACGGATCAGATGCACACGGACCAAATGCGCACGGACCAAATACGCACAGACCAAACGGACACAGTAACCTACAAACTTACCACATGGGTTGCGACTTTTCGGGCACCTCTACCGGGGTGGGTGCGAGAAGGGAGGGGGCAAAACCCCCTTGCACCCCTTGTGTGCGCGCGCGCGCACGCGCGTGTGTGTGTGTGTGTCTGTGTGTGTTTGTGTGTGTGTGTGCAAAGCATTCTCTGCACCACATAGGTTTGCGACTGTGCGTATTTGGTCCGTGCGCATTTGGTCCGTGTGCATCTGGTCCGTGCGCATTTGGTCTGTGCGCATTTGATCTGTGTCCGTTTTACTCAGCCTGTTGTGTCCGTTTATTACTGTGCGCATCTGGGACTCACTCGCTTTTCCAGGTAATAGCCATAATTTTTTGCGTTTTGGATTCTCAAAATAAATCCATTTTTCATCATCCGATGAAGAAATGATTTTCTTTCGTGTCTCCGAAGCATTTCACATGTCACTTTGCGGTTTTCCATTTGACGCTCATTCAGCTCGTGTGACACCCATTTTCCAACTTTCTGGATCTTTTGCATGGCTTTCAAGCGCTTGGAAATAGCTACACAAGAAACATTTAATTGCTCTGCCAATATTTCTTGAGTTTGCGTAGCGTCCTCATCTAATAATGCTTGCAATTCGGTGTCTTCAAACTTTTTCGGTCGATTTTCACGTTCTTTGTCACTGACATCAAAATCACCACTTCTGAATCGTTTAAACCATTGTTCGCAAGTGTCGACAGATAAAGTTTGTGCACCTATGTTTCCACAAGTATTCGATGTGCTTCCGCTGCTTTTTTCTTCTGATTGAATAAGAAAATCAGCACGTGCTGCAAATGCTCTTTGTTCTGCTCAAAACTCGATATGTTTACCACCGAAAAAAAAATGCGGATCAACTTCCGAATAGGTCGGACCCCCGATTTATTTGAAACTTCGTATTCTTATGTATTTTGACTCGCTGATTACGAATATGATAGTGAAAATTGGCGCAAATTTTTTAGTGCTAAAAAAAGCTCACTAAGCTAAAGATGGCCTTGAAAAGAGAAAGAGGCCGACTACTCCTAGTTTATTTTTATACTCTCACCCACAGGTGGCGGAATGTTACTAGGTAGAAGTAGTCGGCCCCCCCCCCCCTCCGCGGGGGCTTCGCCCCTGCTCCGGGTAGGGGCCTCAGATGGCTGAAAGTGGGAGTTAGTCGGAGTAGGGATGGTTACAAATCCTCCCAAAAGTCGCAAACCCATGTGGTACAGTACAAGCGTGGACGTTGTTTCACTCTGTAAGCAGGGGGGGGGGGTGGACCTCGCTAAGCGTGGACGTTGTTTCGCTCTGTAAGCAGGGGGGGGGGGTGGACCTCGCTAAGCGTGGACGTTGTTTCGCTCTGTAAGTAGGGGAGGAGGTATGGGTGGACCTCGCTAAGCGTGGACGTTGTTTCGCTCTGTAAGCAGGGGGGGGGTGTGGGTAGACCTCGCTAAGCGTGGACGTTGTTTCGCTCTATAAGCAGGGGGGAGTGTGGATGGACCTCGCTACGCGTGAAAAGTCACAAACCCATGTAGTACAATACAAGAGTGGACGTCCAGTATTAACTCTTCCAGTATTAACAAATAAAATTAACTAATAAAACTCGAATTGTGTTAGATGAGTTATATGAGGTTTTGAACATTTAACGTCGTTTTTCTCAAAAACTATTGTCTTTACGGCAAAAATTAATAGAACAAAAAATGTGTATTTTGATGAGATCTACAACTTTTATTTCAAGTATTTTTCAAAATTCTCATTATTTACAGAAATAAATGAAAAAAACCATTTTTATGGTTTTTTCATGATTTTCGCCATGAAAATCAAATTTGCGCCAATTTTCACTATTAGTTATATATATATTAGTAGTAAAGGTAGGCCGGTTCTAACCCGGGAGCTCCGAGGGGGGTGCGGGGGTGCGGGGGATTTCTTGCTGGTAAAGGGGAGGGGGAGGCGTCATTTTCTCCCCACCAACGTGACGCCCCCCCTCCTCCTTTAACAGCAAAAGACCCCCGCACCCCCCTCGGAGCTCAGGAGTTTTTGAACCAATACCCCCCGATTTTTTTCACGTACTCCATATGTCACTGTATATGTATTTTTCGTTGGTGATGCGAAGTGTGCCCATCCATCAGGCGACTCGCCACTTTCACTAACACAGTTGATAAGGCGAAGGACCATGTGATGAATAAAAGTACCTCACCTTCGAAGTCAGAATCATTCATGTCGTAATTGTTTCCCCGCAATCGATAAATTGTTATATTTGTGAAAAAATTTTTTCAAGATCTAACGCAAGACCTCGATATTTATCAGTTTTTTACAAATATAACAATTTATCGATTAGGAGAAAACAGTTACGACATGAATGATTCGGACTTCGAAGGCGAAGTGCAGTCATCCACCATGCGACCGATCGCATGTATTATTTTCACACGCGTAAAAAACTGAATTCGCGGAAACGCCTGTCTCAACGCGGATATGCCCGCCCGCGGAAAATGTCCATCTCGACGGGTGGACGACTCGAGACTGACTGACTGACAATGAGTAAGTACACCTTTCTTATGTGCGAGATGCTGCGTACGTAGCGGAATCTTTCATCAGTCGGAAGTTATTATTTAGACGTTAGATAAGATAGCGCCAACGCTTCGATCGATACAACTTGTAAATAAGGGATGCGGTCCAGCGTTTTCTCGCGCGCTCTTACTCTCATTCACCGCATATATATTTTTGCACGTTTTTACTCACACCAAGCTCATGATATTAATAAGGGAAGACGCAGGGAGGGGAAGTCATGGGAATAATCACACTCTTTGCTATCAGTGATAGACAAAATGTGTCGCCACAACGGTTAAAATTTTGTAAATAAAAACGTCGTAATTTTCTCTGTTGGCACCGACTTATGAGAGGAACAATGCGCGTAGTCGCGGAAGAAGATACCTTTGAAACCTACCGAAGACAAAATATACAAAAAATCTGAGAAGTGGTGTATGAATCAAAATAAGAAACGTTTGTCACACTGACTGACGTTTTAACTGAATTGTAAATAAGGGATGCGATTCGTGGAAGGGATGCGATTCGTGGAAGGGATGCGATTTGCAGTTAAAAAAACAAAATAACAAATGCTTTGGTTGAGACAAAGGGAATAAAAGATGAAATATAAAGAGTAGATGTGGGGAGGGGAAATCGTTGGAAAAAAGATCTTTGAAATTCTCCGCTATCAGCGATAGACGAAATGTATTGTTCAAAATTTGTAAACAACAATGTTATAATTTTTTGTCGGCTGCTAACTTATGAGACGCGTAGTCATGGGAGAAGATACTCTTGAAATTCATCGAAGACAAAATAATGTGAAAACTTGAGAAGTGGTATAGGATGGAGAAATAAAAGACGTTTGTCGCACCGACACCTCAATCGCTACGAGGTTCGCAATGCGATTCGCGGTTTAGCACTGATATCCAGCTGTTCGCAGAATTAGGAGCTTTCTTTGAAATTATATATAAACAAAAATGGCGATGCCTATGTTCTGGTTGAGACAAAGGAAGACAAAGGGTTATAGGAAGTATATAAATGGTCAGAAAATGCACGATCGCACAGTCGACTTGAAGTTCAAGATGTGAGAAGTTCATGTGAGCGAATCAGTGTGACGTGAAAAAATGACTTCGAATAAAGTGATGGTGGAACTTGTAGACATTGCGGACGATGATGTCGAAGTGATAGACATTGCGGACGATGATGTCGAAGTGATAGACATTGCGGACGATGATGATGTCGAAATGATAGACATTGCAGACGATGAAAACGAAGTGATAGATATTGTGGATGGTGCAAATAATGTGATAAACATTGCGGATAATCATCCGGAAAACTTTAATGTTGTGGACAATATACAACAAATGGACGATGCCCAGATAATAGACGTTGTGAATGACATTAATTTTGAGGATATAATGGATGAAGAGAGCGTAGCATCGGAAGATAGTAACTACATTAGTGATGATTGCAGTGAGGACAGCGAGAATTATATCGATGTCGTTGAGAAACATTTGACACCTGCGGAAGTGCGTGCCATAACCGCAAGATCGAAACATTGCGGTATATACTTTTATTACACCACGGGTGGTACATATTCAGTATGTGCCGAATGCATTATGCAAATAGCAGACACCGATTTCGGAATAATGCATGCTTTTAGTAAACATATTACTAATGCGTTCGGTAGGCTGGATGGAAAATATTGCTCAAATTGTAGACAGCCCATGTTTGTAATGATTCCCAGTAACTTGTGTCCGGTTTGCACAGTGTAAAGACTTATTAATAATTATTGAAAAATAGTATTAAAAATGGAACATTTTGAGCGCGAGCTGTTGGACCAAATTGACAGGGTCGCTACCTTGGGCGAGTGTTTCGAGTGGTTGCAGTGGTGTGACGAGTGTATCGAACGACTCGAGGAACATAGCCGCGTCAAGCGCCCTCGACTCAACGTTGGACAAAGACAATCTTTGGTGGCGAGAATCGCGCGACTCGCGGGTGAAAAGACGCGACTGCAAAGACGTTTCGTGCACGTCGGTGGTAATTACGCGAGTGACTCGTGCGACAACGCGGACAGACTCGTGTGGCGAGAAATTGACACCGCGTTTGAGAATCGCGTTCTGACAGGAGCGGTTATCAATGGGAACTACATTGAACCGCGAAAGTTTTTAGAAGACGCTGGTGGTATAGTACTCGAGCGAGTGCGGGACGCTATCGAAAGACACAATTCTGTGAAAGTGAATACCGCATTCAATGGCGTATTTGTAACGGGCGACAAACGCGCCAATAAAAGTATTACCACGAAAAACAGTGATCTCTTTAGAACATCAGACTTGGATGAGTGGTACGAGCGGTGCGTTATCGAGCCCACGCTAGCATCGCTCGAGGAATTCCAAGAACGCGATAGTGGGTGGGCATTGTCGCGTATACAGAATTTGACTGTAAATGTGAATAAGTACAATTCTATGCGCGCAGGATGTCACGTGACATTACCGCGGGAAATAATAACAAAGCGTGCGGTTGTTAACGTGAAATCGATGGACAATGCTTGCTTCGCGTGGTCTGTGATAGCCACTCTATATCCCACAGAAATACATAGTGATAGGGAGTCATCGTACCCTCATTATACAAATGTTCTGAATTTCGATGACATTGAGTTTCCAATCGCGTTAAAGGACATTAAAAAATTCGAGAGACTAAATAACATTTCGGTCAACGTCTACGAGATCCAAAAGGATCAAACTGAAACCTATAAAATTCTCCCGCTAAGACTCTCCAACGACAAGAAGGAGAAGCATGTTAATCTGCTATACGTGAAAGATCCACGCAAAGACAACGTGGGGCACTTTGCATGCATCAAGGATTTATCTCGTCTAGTGAGCTCACAACTCAGTAAAAAGGAACACAAAAAATATATTTGTGACCGGTGAGTAATAATTTTATAAATGTATTAATTGCATAGTTGAAAAATAAAATTTACGCTATTTTTTTACAGATGTTTACATTACTTTAGTTCTGTGGAAAAGTTGGATGTCCACAGCGTAGATTGCCAGAAAATGAACGACTGCGCCATCCAACTACCTACTGAAGACGAGAAATGGCTGAGCTTCCGCAACATCAACAATAAGGAGCGCGTGCCGTTTGTCGTCTATGCCGACCTGGAGTGTACATTGGAGAGGACGGAGAAGGAGGATATGGTAATATCGTACCAGCATCATCATCAAGTATTTAGCTTGGGATATTATGTACACTGTTCGTACGATGACACATTATCGGGGTATTGGTTTCATCGCGATAAGGATTGTATCGCGTGGTTCGCTAAACAATTAGAGAAATTAGCGCATCGCGTAAAATCAATTTTATCTGCTAAGGTCCCTATGGAAACTCTATCGAAAGAGCAATGGGAGGCATATCATAACGCAAAGCAGTGTCATATTTGTGATAAGCCGTTCGCACCGGATGATACACGAGTGCGAGATCATTGTCATCTCACCGGTCGTTATCGCGGTCCCGCGCATTCGCTTTGTAACTTGTGTTATCAAAATGTGTTGTACATACCGGTAATTTTTCATAATTTATCCGGATACGATTCACACTTCATTATTAGAGAAATAGCCACAACAAAGGGAATATCGATGTGCTTCCCGTTACAAAAGAAAAATATATTTCTTTTACGAAGCATGTCATAGGTACCACCGATGAATTAGACCCACACAATCACATAAAATTACGATTTATAGATTCGTATAAATTTCTTAATTCTAGTCTTGAAAAATTGGCATCATTTCTCGGTAAAGAAAAACTAAAAATTGTACGTAAGGAATTTTCAAATTTATCTGACGAAGAATTCGATTTATTAACTCGTAAAGGCATATTCCCATACGAGTATGTTGACTGTGTTGCAAAATTGAAGGAAACGCGTTTGCCATCGCGCGAATTATTCTTTAGTTCGTTGACGGGCGATACCGTGTCCGAGAGCGATTACGCGCACGCCAAGAACGTATGGGATCGATTCTCTATTCGAACGCTGGGCGAATACAGCGATTTGTATTTAAAAACAGATGTATTGTTGTTAGCCGACGTTTTTGAAAATTTTCGTGACAAATGTGTCGAAAGTTATGGTCTTGACCCCGCACATTACTATACATTACCAGGATTCACGTGGGACGCTATGCTTAAATATACACGCGTCAATTTCGAGTTGCTCACCGACATCGATATGGTAATGTTTATCGAGCGCGGTATACGCGGAGGTCTGAGTCAATGTTCCGGCAGATACGCGCAGGCTAACAACAAGTACATGCAGACGTACGACCCATCGAAACCATCGTCATACCTCATGTATTTCGATGTGAATAATTTGTACGGATGGGCAATGTGTCAGCCGCAGCCCTATGGAGAATTTCGATGGGTCGAAGACGTCTCAAATTTTGACGTAAACGCGATCGCTGTTGATTCGCCCACAGGGTACATTCTCGAAGTCGATCTGGAGTATCCGCAACACCTGCACGATCGACACACTGACCTACCGTTCTGCCCAACGCGCGATAAGCCGCCTGGCAAGCGAGAACGTAAACTTTTAGCGACCTTGCATGATAAGAAGCGATACGTCATTCATTATCGCAACTTGCAGCAATGCACTCGTCATGGTCTCCGTATAACACAGATACACCGTGTATTACAATTCGTTCAATCCGCCTGGCTTCGTGATTATATCGAGTTAAACACACAATTTCGTACCCTCGCGAAAAACAATTTTGAGAAAAATTTATATAAATTGATGAATAATGCTGTATTCGGAAAAACTATGGAAAATGTGCGCAATCACGTAGATGTAAAACTTTTGACAAAATGGACAGGACGATACGGTGCGGAGGCAATGATCGCTAAACCAAATTTCCATAGTCGCAGTATTTTTGCAGAAAATTTAATTGCAGTCGAACTCCGAAAACTTGAGGTGAAATTCAACAAGCCGATTTATGTAGGTATGTGTATACTAGACATATCGAAAATTTGCTTGTACGAATTTCACCACGAGTACATGCTACCTTTGTACCATGACAAATCTAGAGTGATGTACACAGATACTGATAGTCTCGTGTATCACATCGAGTGCGACGACGTATATGAAAATATAAAACGTGATATCGCAAGGTTCGACACGAGCGATTATCCGACTGGTAATGCGTACGATATGCCACTCGCGAATAAGAAAGTTCCCGGGCTAATGAAGGACGAGAACAACGATGCAATAATGACCGAGTTCGTTGGACTCAGGGCGAAAATGTATGCGTTAAAAGTGGATGGAAAAAATGACGCTAAAAAGGCAAAGGGTGTAAAGTGTAACGTTGTCGCAAGAACAATAACATTCGATGACTACATGCGGTGTCTGCGAAATGAGATAGAGATGACGCGTCATCAGACGTGTATACGATCTAAACTGCATGAGGTATACACGGTACGTGAAACGAAAATCGCTCTAAGTCCATACGACGACAAGCGGTATCTCGTACCTGATTCGGTAAAGACGTTGCCGTGGGGGCATTATCAAATACCTTTATAATATTGTTTTGTATTGTACAGTCATTATATATTTGCGTTTTATGTACTTTACATTTATATTGTAATGTTCACGTTTCACATATTTTATAGTTTATATTTTATGTATTTTACGTTTTACATTTATTTTTATAATTTTACATTTAATACTTCATATATTTTACGTGTTGCACATATTGTGTATTTTATGTTATATGTATTTTCTTAAAAATTATTTGATAATTTATGTGTAACGTTAGAAATGGACGATGGAAGGATAATAAAGATGCTTCATATATGTCACAAAAAAATTATATTTTTTATATAATGTATGCACTACACTTTTTATATGTTTATAATAAAAACAATTTTTTATACTGATTAAATAACATTGTCTTTGTGTATCCACGAATTGTGTGATCCATCGAATCCCAACCACTTGACATAAACCTCGTTTCCTTTCCTGCGCAATACTTTCTCTACCAGAAATACGTCCGGGTGAGTCGCGCGATGCAATTCATGCTCGTAGAACGCTCCAGCGATAGATGTTCCGCGATAATCTTCGAGTAAATAAGTTACGGGGTTGGTACGCTGCACTTTAACGATCTTGAACACCTCGGTTGTCCAATTTGGTGTGTAACCTTTCTCGAAAATTGTTTTGTACTTGCTCACGCGTACAGAGTCGCCTACTTTGAATTTCGCTGGACCAGCAATCTTTATAGTGCTGTATATCGTATCCAAGAGTCTTTCAGCCATCGCAGGAGTTACGTCGACGGGTCGCACACCGATCGTTCGATGCTTCCGAACGTTGTAATTCGACACGAGACGTGATAACAGGTCAATCCACTTGTAATTACCGTTGAGCGTAAACTGCTTCCACATATCGTTCTTCAGCGTGCGATTAAAACGTTCGACGACCGACGCCTTCATTACCGAGTACGTGGAATAATGGTTAATGTCATGTTTTTGCAATAGTTTCTGCACGTCGGCGTTGTAAAACTCCTTCCCCATATCGGTTTGTAAATTTTTCGGACGTCTGCCGCTCTCTTGAATTATCTCAGCGATAGCGTCAGCTGTCTCGCTTCCACTTTTGCTCTTGAGCGGTATAGCCCACGCGTACTTGCTCAACACATCGATGACGGTAAGTATGTAGTGGTAACCTTTGTTGAAACGTGAGTACGGAATCATCTCGACGATATCGGCCTGCCACAGATCATCGTATCCTCGAACTATGACGTGTCTCCGCGGAAAATTTTTTCTTGCTGAAGCGTGCAGTTCCTCGACGAGTCGTCGTTTTTCGGAACTAACATTAGATTTCGGTAATTTCATGTTTGATGTATGGGGTGACGTTGATCAACTGATTTGTTTTGACGATACGCGAGTTAATTTATAATAAGGCCTGCCTCGCGAAGTTCTTCGATGATGGACAGCATCTCGTTGTCGTGAGCGTTATGACCAGCCCGATGCGATGCTTCGAGCAACCGTAGACGATCCACCAGTTCGTTAGGATCGTCCCAATGCACGTAATCGATCGCGTTGTCGTTTAGTGTCATAGCGCGAGGTAATTCCTTTCCGATTGCATCATCGTTTGGTGTCATAGCGCGATGTAATCCCATTCCGCTCGTAAAATCATATTTTAATAACGGCGCAATTATGTATTTATACTTGTATCCCTTATTGGCTAATAATCGACCGTGTGTAACGTAATTACGTTTATGCGCGTTTGTAGCCAACAATATATTTGTACTTTGTACTTTCGTTTATCGTTTTCCGTGTAGACTGAATCGTTGGGATATCGTCTAAAGATCAGTTCGTAAAGACCGTGTGTACCAACGTATTTTACATCACCGATAATTATGTGATCACTACTGTTGACGTCGAACGTTTTATTACCCAACATCATACCATCCTTGTCTAAACGAACGCCGTACACGGTATCCATAATTTTCTCTTTTTCACTACGGCCGCTGAGAAAATCTCCAATGTACTTTTGACCCAGCGGCCCCAAGTGCTGAGATAACGTTTCTAGACCTTCTGACGTTTGTAATCGATTTCGAACGGTTGTCGCAAACGAATCGTTGGCGGATTCAAAAACAGTCTCAAGAGCCTTATTTGACGGTTTTGGAGCTTCAATCGTTGATTGCACAGCTACCGTACGCGGTGTGGACGTTATCGCTGACGGATCTATCGCGTCGTTGGACGTACGCTGCACCGACGGCGACGGTAAATTCATTGCATCGTTTGACATATATCGCATCCATTTGTTCGATTCACTTAATGCATGGTCCACTGAACTGTCTTTTTGTTGTCTCTTATTTTTTATCACATCCTTCTGGATGAACGATGTTTCGATGCCTACGTCATCGACACGCGGTTCTTCCTTTATTACGCGGACGCCGGAATTATCGACGATCTTTTGCAGCGGCTCGATGAGCGGCTCGAAGTGTCTCTTCGCCGCGATATTCTCCTCGATCCTACCGGTCTTCAAAGCGCGATGTTTCTTACGAATCGATTCGCTCGTTTTCTCAATTTCCTTCGCGATTTTTTCACGCTCACGCGTATCGTTGTCCCCAATCATGTTAACAGAGAGCGTCGATCGCTCACGTTTCATCCCCAACGAAGTATCGATGACGACTAATCGCTCCGCAGCATCGCAGATAAAAGCAGTCGACGTTCGAGTGCCGACCCATCGCAAAATACTCTCTCACGGCATCCTGCTTGTCGCACGCAATATCGTCAAAGATGAAAATTGAGTTTGGACGCGCTTCATTCGGCGGAATGACGTCACAGTTATTGGAGAACGTAAAATAGTTAATTTCATTCATTGATCTTAACAAATTTTCCAAATACCGATATTTCGGCTGTTGCAAAGATTTCGAGTACATGTACACGTTCTCGAAACGTACACCGTGCGGACATTCCAACAAGTTTATCATAATGTTGGTTTTACCACAATTCGATGGGCTGCAAATAATCGCGCGTATGGTAGTAGGCAGCATCGCGCCATGCTTGCGCCTCTCTCCGTCATCCCCCATTAGTCGTAACTTGTCATCGTAATTCGTAACGCATATCGCCAACGGCTGTCGCACGAATCTCATGTTTTCGGAATCTGATTATATAGTGGAATCGAACGACCTATTTATAGGCGAGTGAATGCAGTATGCTGTATATGAGTATGTGTGCGTGTGTGTGAATGCAGCGTACGGATAGAGAAAGCGTAAAGGAAGAAGATAAGCTCATTGCGGCGCGTATCAATGGCCGCGCGAAGAAGGAAGATAAGCTCGTCGCAGCGTGTATCAATGGCTGCGCGGGCGTGACGCTATACCTCGCAATGGCTGGGCGTGATCGCTGTGTTTATCAATAGTCGGGCGTGACACAACTTATCACCATGCGTATTAATGGGCGATCCTGTTGAAGATGACTGCTAAATTAATATAGAATTAATATTTTTACGTTCGTCACGTACTTTCCACGTTCGTTTCACGTACTTTTTACGTTCGTTTATGTACTTCTTACGTTCGTTTACGTACTTCTTACGTTCGTTCACATACTTCTCATGTTCGTTTCACGTACTTCTTACGTTCGTTTATGTACTTCTTACGTTCGTTTACGTACTTCTTACGTTCGTTCACGTACTTTCCACGTTCGTTTCACGTATTTCTTACGTTCGTTTATGTACTTCTTACGTTCGTTTACGTACTTCTTATGTTCGTTTCACGTTCGTTCACGTACTTTCCACACGTTCGTTTACGTACTTCTTATGTTTGTTTCACGTTCGTTCACGTACTTTTCCACGTTCGTTTACGTACTTCTTATGTTCGTTTCACGTTCGTTTCACGTACTTCTCACGTTCGTTCACATACTTCATACGTTCATTTCACGTTCGTTCACATACTTCACACGTTCGTTCCACATTCGTTCACGTACTTCTTACGTTCATTTCACGTTTTAAAACATCCTTACGTATATGTATAACCGTTTCTTATGTACGTATGTATAACCGTTTTTACATATGTTTAACATCTCTCTTATATTTTTTACTTTATTCAGAACGAAACGAAACATGTCGCGATCTGAGGCTATTTATAGGCGTGTAAAATCAGGCATCGCTCAGTATCAAACATGTATCTCATACTGTCACACCCCTCCGATATACTCGAATTGAGCGCCGAGCAGTTACAATTCGTGCCAAAACCTATTTTGCTACGCGTGTGTGGCAACTACATCAAACACGTGTGGGACAAGCTTCCGGAACATATAAAGGCTGATCTAGAGGTTCGAAGCTATCGTCGTTGCTACGAGCATTACAATCAACCGTGGCAGCGGACGCACATCGACGGACCCGCGCCGTTGATCAAAAATTGTGTCGAATGCCAGCTGTCGCAACGGTAAAACGCGGCTGTGGTCAATTGCTGAATCGCGCGATAAACGCTCTTCCTTTCGAATTACATATTCCCGGTTACCAGTTTTGCGGTCCGGGTACTCGGCTAAAAAAGCGATTGGCCAGAGGTGATCAAGGTATAAATCCGCTCGACGCGGCGTGTCGCGAACACGACATTGCATACTCCCAGAGCAACGAGCTCATCGACACCTCTAAACAAGTTGGACATTATGTACACTTTACGATGTCAGAATCATGTGAACAACTGTGCTTTACAAAATGTATTTAAGCTGTTTAATTGGTGGTCTAAGAATAAAAAATATATATCGTATCCATTTTTACATTCTTTTACCCCCTCATATTTTCCCTTTTTCCCCCATCTCGTTTTATTTATACAATTTTTAACTTAAAAACTATATAGGAAAAAATAATTTGAACAATATCATTTTTTATACATTTATTTTGTTATATAAAGCATAACGTACAATATGATTAGCTTACAAAACTGGTTTTCTTTACACATTTTACTTGTCATATAAAGCATCATATACAATATTATCGAAAGCGTAAGCAATTAGCTCACACTCTACGAGACATGTTTTATCATATTTTTCGCGTAATAACTTTGCAGCGTCGCACAGTGGGCTGGATCGCCAAATAAGCGGTCAAAAGTCAATAACTTCTTACATATTGAATAAAAATGATTGCCATTTTGTATTTAATGATTTTTAAGGTCACTGTTTAAGAATATGACAACTGACAAAAAACAAAATGGCGGCTTTAATATGGCGTACATAAAATTAATGAAAAATTTGTTAAAATTACATTATATAAATTAATTCATTCATCTTCCAAAATTAACAATTTTTTAATATCATTTGGTAAATCACGTTTTGTTTTAATATTGGGAACTGTTAATTGAGAAATATATGGGTCGGAAGAAAGTAACAGTCTCTTGAAAATGTCTTCATTAGTTTTTTCTCGCGAACATTTTCGAGTATAATTTTCTCTATATTTCCTTATGTCCTTATTACGAGATTCCAACGCTTCTTCGGACAACTGACCAATTGGAACTATTGCTTCTCGAATGACTTTTGCCCCATGTATAAGGACTTTATGCACTGTAGGTGGCATATAGTACCACGGATATAACGAGACATACAGTTCTGCGGTTCCCATACAATAAGCTTCAAAAGCGTTAACATTAATTATAAATCCACTTGATAAAGTTTTTAAAATAATTGAAAATCTATTGATTAGATCATTAGAAATTCCTAAAATTTTTAAAACGTTACATAATTATTTTTATACTTAATATTAAATGTTCTCGTTTCTGTTAATGATATATAATTACCAGTAATTTGTGCTGCAATTTCTATATTGTTAAAAAATTTTCTGGCCGTATTGCCATCATTAGTTGTGCCATAGCCAGGTTTTGGCACATCCACTATTAAATGTAATTTTTTCTTAAATTCCGATTGAATTTTTTTCTTATTGTTTTCTAATAATTGTTTTGTTCCATCAGAAGTTCTGCACTATAAAGTTAGAAATTTAACAAATATTTAATTAAAATGCATTAATAACGATAATACTACATAGTAGAGTTCTATATAAATTTAATAATAGAAAGTAAGTTAATAAAGTTAAAGTTAAGCATCAAAATTATAAAATGCATTGTGAATTACAAATACAAAATTAAATAAAAATTAATAGTACTAGAAATCTATAAAGTGTAATTGAAAACACAATTCTTATACTGTAGCAGTTTAAAATTAAAAATTTTGAAATACTTTTTTCAGAAATAGTTGCTATATTAAATAAGTAGCTATATTAATATTTAAATAGTTATAATAATATATATATATATATATATATATATATATAAAACAAAAACTTTTATTTTACCAGCCATTTTTTAAATTCCAAACGATAGCTTATATGAAGCAAACATTCGAAAAATCGAATGTAGGAATGCAGAATAGTTAAACCATATTTTAATGTCTCTTCTTTTTCTGTTTTTTTTCTTATTTTTTCCAAATTATTCATTTCAGATATTTTTGCGCCACAAATATAGCAAGCCATACTAGACGAATTTGAAAGAACATTGCAAACCTGTATAAAAAATATATAATGTTGTACAGAAAATTAGAAAAACAATTATTAAAATAAACTAATTATTAATATTAATAAATATTTTACCTTTCCATCAATCATAGTTAACAATAGTTCGAATTTAATATTGATATTATTGATTTTGACGGGTGTCAATTTTGAAATTTGATACTCGACATTTTCTTGCTCTTTCTTTATTAATTCTGCATTCTCATGTTTCCATCTTAATCTTAATGGCCGGCAAAATCGTACAGAAGATGCACGAGTATTGTTCCATACGATTTTTGTTGAATTTGTCTCTTTTAATTGAATAGGAACTAATGACGTTGCAAAAAGGTATTGGTCATTTTGTTCTTCTTTTTTCCATTGCTGCTTATATTGTGAATGCCCCGAACTCCCATCGAAACTCCATTTGCAAACCTAAACATAATTATTATAAAATTGAATATTTTCCTTATCTTTTAAAAATAGTAATATTCTCTTGCTTGTGTGTTCAAGTAAACTTTGTAAAGTGGTTTCACACATATCTTCTGAACAATTAATATAATTTGGATAACAATCTTCTTTTGCTCTTTGTAAAGAAAAATATGATGGAAAAATATTATTGTTTTTTTTCAATAAAACTGAGCGTATTAAATTATACTGCCTTTTACTTAAAGCAGCATCAATTAATATACTAATTGCTTCATGTGAATTCATTTGTTTTGTTTGAACTTTTTCAAAATGTTTAACAACGGTTAGACAATCTTCATCGTCAATATTCGAAGCAATTTCTTTAATAATTTTCGCACTTTTAAATTTTTTTATTGATGATAGTACTAAAGAAGATGCATATAAAAGTTCATGAGATGAATATGTGTCTAACATCTCTTTTACTCGCCTCTTTTTATTTTGCGTATTTAAATCGGCAAACGCTTTTTTTTTACGTCCTTGTTGCTTATTTTTAATATCGATACAGACAGAATCTATACAATATATAATTAATATTTATTTTTTGTTATAAAATTGCTACAATTTCAAAAAATACGCACTAATAACGAATTGAATAAAATATTTTACATCTTTTTTTCCATTTGTAAACAAGTTTTAGAAACTCTTTTTGTATTTAAATATCACTAACCTGAGTTTTCTTCATTAAAACGTGGTATATTAATTTCTGTGTCTAACCATTTCGAATTTTTCTTTAAAAACAGATCAATCCGTCTTGAAGAAGCTTCCCATTTTTCTTTATATCGTGTAAAAAAATATTGATCAAGATGCAATTTTAATTTTTGTTGAACTTCTTTACTGGCATTAATATTAAATTTTTTTGCTATGTAATTTAAAATTTTATCTTTCTTTTCCTCGCTGGTAATTTTCAAATTTGTATACACTTCTTTGTGAAGCTCAAAACGACTGATTTTGAAACTCATTCTATTAAATTATGAATTATTTAGACTAATAAAATTATTAGTAAGATTGTTAATAATTAATTAAAATTTTTAATTACCTTTTAGATACAACACGTTTCAAGAAATTGTCTAGGATCAAAATTTTACTTGTGCAGCACGATATTCAACTGTTGAAATATTTCGATGTTTTTCTATAATAAAGTGTTTGTCTATAATAAAGTGAATGAAATTATGCAATTACAAATGTAAAATTTAATTATTTTTTAGAGTTGCCAAAAGTTGCATAAAAAATTTTACTTTATTGTTTACGTAAAAGTTTAAGAATATTTGGCTCGCTTTACCTTTAAGATGATAGGTTAAGTTGCATAATATAAATCCATATATTACTAAAGACTAACACAAGCTAACATGCTGAGTCAACTTGCAAAATGTTCTTTAAACTTTACATAAACAGTAGAATTAAACAGTTCTTGCTACTATTTGCAACTTTAAAAAATAATTGAATTGTAATTTTGCAACGGCTAAGTTGATCACAAGTTGGCCGTGTATACTACCACGTTATCCTACCACGAAGTTGGCTAAAAAACAATAACCAATATTAATAGCCAACTTCGTGGTAGTATAACGTGGTAGTATACACGGCCAACTTGTGATCAACTTAGCCGTTGCAAAATTACAATTCAATTATTTTTTAAAGTTGCAAATAGTAGCAAGAATTGTTTAATTCTGCTGTTTATGTAAAGTTTGAAGAACATTTTGCAAATTGACTCAGCATGTTAGCTTGTGTTAGTCTTTCATAATATATGAATGTATATTAGGAAAATTTGTCTTTGCTCGATATATTGACCTGTTTATCGTATTACTTTTACAATTCAATTATTTTTTAAAGTTGCAAATAGTAGCAAGAATTGTTTAATTCTGCTGTTTATGTAAAGTTTGAAGAACATTTTGCAAGTTGACTCAGCATGTTAGCTTATGTTAGTCTTTAGTAATATATGGATTTATATTATGCAACTAAACCTATCATCTTGAAGGTAAAGCGAGCCAAATATTCTTAAACTTTTACGTAAACAATAAAGTAAAATTTTTTATGCAACTTTTGGCAATTCTAAAAAATAATTAAATTTTACATTTGTGATTGCATAATTTCATTCACTTTATTATAGACAAACACTTTATTATAGAAAAACATCGAAATTTTAACGGTTGAATATCATGCTGCACAAGTAAAATTTTGATCGTAGACAATTTCTTGAAACGTGTTGTATCTAAAAAATAATTAAAAATTTTAATTAATTATTAACAATTTTACTAATAATTTTATTAGTCTAAATAATTCATAATTTAATAGAATGAGTTTTAAAATCAGTCGTTTTGAGCTTCACAAAAAAAATGTATACAAATTTGAAAATTACCAGCGAGAAAAAGAAAGATAAAATTTTAAATTACATAGCAAAAAAGTTTAATATTAATGCCAGTAAAGAAGTTCAACAAAAATTAAAATTGCATCTTGATCAATATTTTTTTACACGATATAAAGAAAAATGGGAAGCTTCTTCAAGACGGATTAATCTGTTCTTAAAGAAAAATTCTAAATGGTTAGACACAGAAATTAATATATTACATTTCAATAAAGAAAACTCAGGTTAGTGATATTTAAATACAAAAAGAGTTTCTGAAACTTGTTTACAAATAAAAAAAAAAGATGTAAAAGATTTTATTTAATTCGTTATTAGTGCGTATTTTTTAAAATTGTAGCAATTTTATAACAAAAAATAAATATTAAATATATATTGTATAGATTCTGTCTGCATCAATATTAAAAATAAGCAACAACAAGGACATAAGAAAAAAGCATTTGCCGATTTAAATACGCAAAATAAAAAAAGGCAAGTAAAAGACATGTTAGACACATATTCATCTCATGAACTTTTATATGCATCTTCTTTAGTACTATCATCAATAAAAAAATTTAAAAGTGCGAAAATTATTAAAGAAATTGCTTCGAATATTGACGATGAAGATTGTCTAACCGTTGTTAAACATTTTGAAAAAGTTCAAACAAAACAAATGAATTCACATAAAGCAATTAGTATATTAATTGATGCTGCTTTAAGTAAAAGGCAGTATAATTTAATACGCTCAGTTTTATTGAAAAAAAACAATAATATTTTTCCATCATATTTTTCTTTACAAAGAGCAAAAGAAGATTGTTATCCAAATTATATTAATTGTTCAGAAGATATGTGTGAAACCACTTTACAAAGTTTACTTGAACACACAAGCAAGAGAATATTACTATTTTTAAAAGATAAGGAAAATATTCAATTTTATAATAATTATGTTTTGGTTTGCAAATGGGGTTTCGATGGGAGTTCGGGGCATTCGCAATATAAGCAGCAATAGATAAAAGAAAAACAAAATGACCAATATCTTTTTGCAATGTCATTAGTCCCTATTCAGTTAAAAAAGACAAATTCGACAAAAATTGGAACAATACTCGTGCGTCTTCTGTACGTTTTTGCCGGACATTAACATTAAGATGGAAACATGAGAATGCAGAATTAATAAAGAAAGAGCAAGAAAATGTCGAGTATTAAATTTCAAAATTGACACCCGTCAAAATTAATAATATCAATATTAAATTCGAACTATTGTTTTAATCGGAATTTAAGAAAAAATTACATTTAATAGTGGATGTGCCAAAACCTGAGTATAGCACAACTAATAATGGCAATACGGCCAGAAAATTTGTTAACAATATAGAAATTGCAGCACAAATTACTGGTAATTATATATCATTAACAGAAACGAGAACATTTAATATTAAGTATAAAAATAATTATGTAACGTTTTAAAAATTTTAGGAATTTCTAATGATCTAATCAATAGATTTTCAATTATTTTAAAAACTTTATCAAGTGGATTTATAATTAATGTTAACGCTTTTGAAGCTTATTGTATGGGAACCGCAGAACTGTATGTCTCGTTATATCCGTGGTACTATATGCCACCTACAGTGCATAAAGTCCTTATACATGGGGCAAAAGTCATTCGAGAAGCAATAGTTCCAATTGGTCAGTTGTCCGAAGAAGCGTTGGAATCTCGTAATAAGGACATAAGGAAATATAGAGAAAATTATACTCGAAAATGTTCGCGAGAAAAAACTAATGAAGACATTTTCAAGAGACTGTTACTTTCTTCCGACCCATATATTTCTCAATTAACAGTTCCCAATATTAAAACAAAACGTGATTTACCAAATGATATTAAAAAATTGTTAATTTTGGAAGATGAATAAATTAATTTATATAATGTAATTTTAACAAATTTTTCATTAATTTTATGTGCGCCATATTAAAGCCGCCATTTTGTTTTTTGTCAGTTGTCATATTCTTAAACAGTGACCTTAAAAATCATTAAATACAAAATGGCAATCATTTTTATTCAATATGTAAGAAGTTATTGACTTTTGACCGCTTATTTGGCGATCCAGCCCACTGTGCGACGGACCAGCCAAACAGGAGATGATGGACGGAGGAACCACGACCGACGACAGCAGCGCGGACGAGATAGAAACTGTCCGAGGGACCCCCCGAACACGACGCCGGGGTACCCTTTCAAACACCGCCGCACTACTAGATACCGTCCGCAAGTGGGAATGCCAGTTTGACGGAAAGGACGGCGTCGCCTTCCTAGAGCGCCTTGAGGATCTACGCCTTAGCTACGGGCTGACACAGGCACAATTACAACGGTACCTCCCGCTGCTTTTTAAAGACCAGGCGCTACTCTGGTATCGCAACAACCGGGAGGAGCTGGGCGGACTTCGAAAAAGATTTCCGGCAATACTTCGTGCCCACCAAGACCCGCTTCGAACTAGAGGCCGAAATCGCCCGCAGGACGCAGGGGCCGAACGAGACCGCACGGGAGTACGTGACAGCACTCCAGACTTTGATGCGCCGCCACGGAGGAATAACCGCGGAGGACCGCCTGGAGCGCATCTATCATAACTTACGGCCGGAATACCACCTATATGCGCGCCGCAATGATTTCCTCGACCTTCCAGGACTACTGCAGCTTACCGATGACTACGAGCGCGCCAGGCGCTATGAACGGGACTATCAACCACCGAAGGGCAAGGAGAAGCCGAAGACCGCCGCCGCCGCCATCATCCCTGCATACGACTCCCGCGAGTGCTGCTGGGGGTGCGGGCAACGAGGACATACCCGCCGCTTCTGTAAGAGACCCCCGAAATTATTCTGCTCACAGTGCGGGAAGGAAGGGGTACTCACCCGGAACTGCCACGGCACGTCGGGAAACGCCAAGCAGGCCGAGGAGAACCAGGGGGCCTCCCGGTCTACCGCCAGCCCGGACACCGGCGCGTAAGAGCCCAGCTGCCGAGCATCAGCCCCCGAAACGAAACGACCGATCCGCGACCATGGGGGACGATCGAAATCGCCGGGCAGCAACACCACGCCCTGCTGGATTGCGGCGCAATCCTTTCATACGTGGCCGAGTATACCGCCGAACGCATACGACCGTATGCCCAAGTCCGCCGCATCACCGCCGCCGTGCAACTGGCCGATGGACGAACCGGCCGAATCGACGAGGCAATGCGCGTCCAAATACGCCTGGGGCACTACTGTGGACTACAGACCTTTCACGTGCTGCCAGGGCTGACCTCCACCGTAATCGCCGGCGTCCACCTGCTGCGCAAAGCCGGTTTCCGCTGGAGCCTTCCGACGATCACCGCCTTGCGGCCCACCGAAACACCTACCGCTGAACCAACCGCCGGACTCACCGCCTGCTCCAAGGAACGAAACACGAAACTACAAGCGCTACTGGACGAGTTCCTGCCCAGATTCACGCAACTCCGAGGTACCACTCCGCTTACCGAGCACCGCATCCGCCTGAAGGACGACCGAGAACCGATACGGCAGCGGTACCGAACATTCAACCCCGCTCTACAAGGGATCATCGACAAGGAGATCGACGATATGCTCCGCGAGGGCCACATCGAGCCCACCAGCAGCCCATGGAATTCCGGCGTGGTCCTGGCCAAGAAGAAGGACGGACGGTACCGTTTTTGCATCGACTTCCGCAAGATTAACGAGGTTACCGTACGAGATGCATACCCACTACCACCAGTGCAACACATCCTCGACCAGCTGCGGGAAGCCCGTTTTTTATCCACTATCGACCTTAAAAACGGGTACTGGCAAGTCGCCTTGCATCCAGATAGCCGACCGATGACCGCCTTTGCCATACCGGAAAGAGGACAATTCCGGTTCACCGTGATGCCTTTTGGGCTACACGCCGCGCCAGCCACGTTCCAACGGTTACTGAACCGCGTCATCGGGCCAGACATGGAGCCGCAAGCCTTTGCCTACCTCGATGACATCGTGGTGCTCGGGAGAACGTTCGACGAACACCTCCGCAATCTCCGAGAGGTATTACAACGGTTACTAGACGCGAACCTGAAAATCAACCCAGACAAGTGCCACTTCGCACGATCCAGTCTAAAATACCTCGGACACGTCGTCGATCGGGAAGGACTGAGGACCGACCCGGACAAAGTCAAGGCCATTATGGAGATCCCGCCACCCACCTCCCTGCCGGCCCTCCGACGATTTCTTGGAATGACGTCATGGTACCGCAGATTTATACCCGGGATAGCAACACTGGCCGCACCGCTGAATGAACTCCTACGAAAGAACAGACGATGGGAGTGGACCGCCAGCCAGCAGCAGGCTTTCGAAAGTATCCGGAACAGCCTTGCCTCCACACCAGTACTGCACTGTCCAGACTTTTCGGCCACCTTCGTCTTACAGACAGATGCCAGCGACGCCGGACTAGGGGCAGTCCTAACCCAAACGATCGAGGGACAAGAACGCGTAATTACATACGCTAGCAGAGCGCTACGACAGCCCGAGCGACACTATTTCGCAACCGAGAAGAAGTGCCTCGCGGTCGTATGGGGCATAGAGAAGATGCGGCCATACTTGGAGGGATACCGATTCCGCGTCATCACCGACCACTTCTCTCTCCGCTGGCTTCGCTCCTTAGATAACCCGACTGGCCGCCTAGCGCGATGGGCAGTGGCTCTGCAACAGCACGATTTCGAGGTGGAATACCGGAAAGGCGCTCTGAATTATGTGCCCCTCTGTCGCGTCAGCCCCTGTAGGAGGGGGAGGATGAAGAAAATGCCGACACTGCGGGACAGGACCTAGCGACCGTTACACCGACGTGCAAGTGGCACCAGCGCACGATGCAAACCGTCCAAAAACAACCGCACAAGTTACCGGACTATACAATACAGAATGGCCACTTATACCGCCACTTCCACGAGCGCCATTCTACCGACGACAACGACGATCCATCCGCATGGAAGCTGTGCGTACCACTGCAGCAAAGACAGGAAGTACTAAAGGAGTGCCACGACGCCCCCACCGCCGGCCACCTCGGAATCGCCAAGACACTGGCCCGACTGGCGCAAAAATATTATTGGCCAGGGATGTTCCGACAGGCAACCAAATATGTCCGTCACTGTACGAACTGCCGGAAACACAAACCGTCACAACAGCAAACGGCCGGACGAATGCATCACGCCAATGTGGACGCGCCTAACATAGTCATAGCGATCGACCTCATAGGACCACTACCGAGATCCTCCGAAGGGCACACCTGGATCCTGGTATGTCAGGATGCCTTCACGAAATGGCTAACAACGAAACCGCTACGACAAGCCACCGCCACCGCCGTGACAAGGGCGGTCGAAGAAAAAATCATCCTCCAGCACGGATGCCCTCGCCGGATCATCACCGACAACGGCCGCCAATTTATCAGCCGCGAATTCACCGAGTTACTTGCGCAGGCCGGCATCGACCATCGGAAAACGCCGCCATACTCGCCGCAATGCAATCCGGTCGAACGAGCCAATAGGACGCTCAAGACCATGGTTTCGCAATTCATCGACCGAGATCACCGCCACTGGGACCGCCATCTACCGCAATTAACGTTCGCCGCCAACACCGCCGTTCACGAAAGTACCGGGTATACGCCAGCGATGCTCACGTATGGCCACGAACTCACCGCACCTGGCACACTACGAGGGAGAACCGAACAAACCTTGGATGTGGCCATACCAGTCGGCCGGCCCACAGCGCGGGCGCAGCAAATTCAAAAACTACGCGAACGATTTAAAATCGCCACGCGCCGCCAGGAAGAAGCCACCGCAAGACAAGCCAAATATTACGACCTGCGAAGGCGCGACTGGAAACCCGAGATCGGCCAACAGGTCTACCGCCGCGAACATCCGCTCTCCAACGCGCAAAAAAACTTCGCGGGAAAACTGGCGCCTCGATACACCGGGCCATATACAGTCGACCGCCACATGTCGCCTGTCATCGTACGACTCCGCGACAACAACAACAAAATCATGGGAACCGTACACGTGAAGGACTTAAAGGAGAGTCCAGACACCGAATAACAACAGAAACGGAGGGTATAAAAAGGCACAATGAGCCCACCAGATCAGAAAGGAAGCAGCCAAAGCAGCAAGATGCCAAAGCAGAAGAGCTCCCTTCGAGACCGTCTCGCCCGCGCCATCGCCGGACCTCCTCGGATCCCGACGAGCAGCCGACCGTTCGAGGCATCCACACGGCCAACGACGCGTGACCAACGGCGCAACAACGAGCCGCTCAGGGTGACCTCCTTTTGGACACGTAACGATTGGACACCGCTCGATTGGACACGCACGATTGGACACGCACGATTGGACACGGCTCGATTGGACACCGCACGATTGGACACCACACGATTGGACACCGCACGATTGGACACCGCACGATTGGACACCGCATTATTGGACACCGCACGATTGGACACCGCATTATTGGACACCGCACGATTGGACACCGCATTATTGGACACCGCATTATTGGACACCGCACGATTGGACACCGCATTATTGGACACCGCAGTCTTCTAGTGAATAACATTTATATATCATATGACAGATTATCTAAGCTTAGAAATATCTGGCAGAAAAAAGCTTCGATTTGCCAGAAAAAAAATTGAATTTTAAATATCTATATACGTATTTTTAGGAGCATCTCGTTTTGCGTGGAAAGTTTCAAACCTATGTGGTGCAGAAAATGCTCGCACGCACACACACACACACACACACACGGGGGGGTGCAAGGGGGGCCTTCGGCCCCCCTCCCGCACCCACCCCGTCCAAGTCGCTAACCCATGCAAACTGTATTAGAAATCTGCATACACACACGTAAATGTGTGTGTGTGTCCAATTGTACGGTGTCCAATAATGCGGTGTCCAATAATGCGGTGTCCAATAATGCGGTGTCCAATCGTGCGGTGTCCAATAATGCGGTGTCCAATAATGCGGTGTCCAATCGTGCGGTGTCCAATCGTGCAGTGTCCAATAATGCGGTGTCCAATCGTGCGGTGTCCAATAATGCGGTGTCCAATCGTGCGGTGTCCAATCGTTACGTGTCCAAACGGGATACTCCCGCGCCAGCGGACGACACGCTCCCGCCAGGAACGGCTGTACGCCGAGGCACCGCCAGCGGCCGACAACGGGCGAAGTATATTGCTTGCCACATTTGGGTCCACGTTGTCGGACCTGGACGACGACGACGACGATGGAGGTGAGTCGACCGCCGCACCGGAGGAGCGCGCGACGCCCGGGCCGATGCCCGACATCGCGTCGCTACGCATCGCGGGGCCCGCCGCCGCGACTCCACCAGCACCGGCCACACCACCACAAGCGGCAATATCAGAGCCCGCACCGCCTCCACCACCGGCCCGGCCGCCATCCGCCGCTGCCGAAACCGCCACAGCAGAGCTGGCGCAGCCGCCGCTGCCAACGCCACCGCCGACGCCGCCTGCCTCACCCGGGTACTTCACCCGGCCGCAACCGACGCTGGCACCGACACCGCCTCCGACCGGGTACTTTACCCAGCCAGCGCCGCCACCATCATCACCCGCGCTGTCGCCATCGCCGCCAGCCCCCGGACCATCCGCTATTCCCAGCGAAGTCCTGCGGACCATACCGTGGGAGCGCATACTGCCGGGTCGCCGCTACCGCCACCAGGCCCTTGGGCACCGCATCGTGGTGAAACATCAGCTCGACGGGTCCTGGTATATTCGCTAATAAAGAAATTGTTCTTTTGTACATAGGGACGGGGTCTGCCGAGGGGGAGGTGTAACGAGCCGTTTCTCCGCCACGTTAAGGCATATAAATACGAGGCCGTTACCCTCCTACCTCGTGTAGTCCTCTCCGCTTATCTTGGTCTCCCCGCACATCTCCGCTCCTCTTGTCACCAAACGGGGGCTATAAAAGCCCTCCGCTGGTGATAAGGAAGCAGATCTCCCCGGTCTAGCGTACTGAGCCGACCGATCCTCTCAGCGAATTGAGCTGAGCCTCCAGAGCACGCACTGAGTGCCGAACATAACCGCAAACCCGGCTTCCTTCACTAGCGCGCACTGAGCGCTTCCTCGCGCCACGCAGTGAGTGGCAAAACACCGCCCCGCTCGACACCCGGATCCCGGTACGCGTATTGAGCTACCAATCCCGACCGCACACGGGGACCCCGTACTGAGGGAAAACCGCCGACGCGGAGGATCATCCACGCGGGATGATCCTCGACGATAACAACAGCTGATCGTTGAACAGCTGATCACCGTGGCTGTCGAGCCGAGCTCCGCGCCGTACCGCGCAGTCGCGCACCGCCGCGACCAATCGTGATGCCGCACCGACCGACTCGGCGAATGCGAACGCCGCACCGTACCGCGCAGCCGCGACCGTAACGCCGCAGCCAATCCGGCTACCGCCGCGACCGACACGAACGCCGCCACGCATTACACCGCCGCGATTACACCGCCACGAGCATTATAGTCCGTAAGACCGGCCGCTAACGCCGATCGACGCACCGACCGATACACGGGCCATACGCCCGCCGCAGCCAATCCGGCACCGAATACTCAACGCGCACATGCGCTCCGCGACACGCGTCACCATAACAAATCGCCCGCGACTCGCATAGCGAGATCTTAGTTGTAAGTTATTAGAGTAGGGAACCTGTACGTATTAGATAGGCATTTAGTAGAATAAATCATACTTGTTAATCATATACCGCTTGCCTTCGTCATTCATTCAACCAGCCCGCCGCCCGAACCCTGAATTAACCGCGGCTATCCGTAGCACATCATAATTGAAAATTCACGATTACAATAAGATCAACATTTTTTGGAACTTTATATACATTAATTAATTAACTATTGCTAGTTATAAAATAATATTGTGACGTATGCATGCACACGTACACGTGCACATATAGAAATTAATAAATTTAAAAAATAACCAAATAAAAAATAATCAATAGAGAAAATTAACTTTCGAAAATCTTTTGTTTGAGTAAAATACTCCACAATGTACACACGCACGGATGCACGCACTCCTCTCTTCTCTCTCTCTCTCACTCTCTCTCTCTCTTTCTCTCTTTCTCTCTCTCTCTCTCTCTCTCTCTCTGTCTCTCTCTGTGGCTGTAAGTATGTGCGGACGTGTCTCTTAGCTGCTCCTGTTTTAGTGCTTTTTACTGCTCGTCACTGCCCTTCGGGGCTTTTTTCTTGCAGACCAACGGTCAAGGGCGCTCATACTTGACACTCTCCTTTCTCGGTGAGTGACCGCTTTCCAATCCTATCGGCTTTTACTGACTTTTTTGGATATTTTCCGGCTTGGAACGAAGCGATTTTTTCGGGATTTCTCTGACAGTTGCTACCACCTCCACCTGCTGTCTTCACTGCGCGCGCGCGCCACGTCTCGCTGCCTCTGTTATCACGCTCGACGTGCATGCCTCATCTTCGCTGCGTCCCCACTACTTCTATACGTACTCCTGCGGTGAGTTTGCCTTCTAAACCGACCATCACAAACATCTGTCAATTGCTGTCAACGCTCATCGAAAATGACGCTCATTTGCGCTTACTGCAAAAAGTTTATCTCGTCTGCAAACGCACTGGCGAGTGAATGCGTGGCTAACCACGTTTTTCATGCAAATTGCCTGACCACTCTTGCGGGCTCAAATGTCTTAGGACTAGGGGGGGATACCTCCGGGTTTCCCTGCCCCATCTGTGCAAATCAAACACCACGCACGAACCACCAAGCCATTTCTCACACCGCGGATGAACATTCTCGGCCACTGGAGTCCCAGCCTGATAACTCTGAGAGTCTCGTATCGCTGCTGCTGAAGAAAATGACAAACATCGAGGACAAACTTCAAGAACTCACAGCGATCAATGCCAAACTATCTACACTCGAGCTTGGCATTATACGATGCTCCGCTTGCTACGAGGACCTCACGACAAAAACCGATATGCTTGCCGCAACCACGCAGGACCTTAACAACCGCGTCTGCACTCTCGAGCGTCAACCACCGCCGGGACCCCAGCCGGGAGCGGACGTGGCCGGATCTCGTCTTGGGGCTCGCCTTGATGCCCTTGAGCAGTCGAGGCTCGATTCTGAGCTAATCATGTTCGGGGTGATCGAGCTTCCCCCTGAAGATACTCTTGCGGTGATAAATAAAATCGCCACCACACTTCGCGTGGAGGTCTCCCCCGGGGACATCCAGTCGTGCTTCCGCATTTCTGCTTCGCTTGGTCGTCCCCGCCCACTCGTGGTCCGTTTGTCGTCAAATGCAATTCGCAACCGCTGGATCAACTGTAAGCGCGCGAGGGGAGTGTTGGAGGGGGGTGAGGTCTCTGTCTCCCTATCCGGTTCACGCATCGACATTACGGAGCGGCTAACAGCTCCTACGCGACGCATCCTGGCTGAGGCGAGGCAAGCTGTCGGGAGCGGTCGGCTGCACCGCGCCTGGGTGCGGAACGGGCGCATTTACATTAGGCAGCAACAGAATGCATCTCCAATTATCATTCGTGACCTTGAACATCTAAATACAGTTCTAGCTGAAACCTTGCCTGCGACTTTGCCCGTTGCGCCCGCCGCGGTGCAGCTCTCCGCTCGGGCTTTCCACCGCCCTTCTGCTGCCCCTCGAGGTTACTCCGTCGCTCCGCCGTCTCACCCAGTGATTACTGTCTCTCCAGCGCTCTCTCCGACCTCCGCGATCACCGAGACTACCGCGTCTTCTGCGGCTTCCACCCCTCCGCTCACCGGGGGCTCGTCTCCGTCTCCGTCGCAGCCCCCGTCTCTGCCTGCGTTTTCGTCTTCCTCGCTGACTGCGTCTTCAGCATCAACATCGGGCCCCCCATCTACTTTAAAAAATGGCTCGGACAAAAGCGCCACGGGTGCTATTCCCAAGAAACCTTCCCATCGCAAAGCCTGACTCACGCCTTCTCTCCTTGTCTGCGATCAAAAACCGCTACGCCTATGCCACGTGAATTGCCAATCCCTCCTCCCCCATTTTCATGAATTTTGTGACTACTTTTCGAGCGGCCACTACGATCTCATCGCTTTGTCTGAGACCTGGCTTAAGGACCATGTGCCAGACAGCCTGGTCTCCCTACCTGGCTACAGGCTCCTCAGGCACGACAGGGTTGGGAAGGGGGGCGGAGGGATTGGACTATACTTGCGTTATGGTATTGGCGCTACCATCCTCGCCTCCTCGCCGGATACTTTTTGCTCCCAACCCGAATACTTATTTCTCCGTATTTCCATTGCGTCACTCCGGCCTCTTCTTCTGGGCGTGCTTTATCGGCCTCCCAAGCTGGGGCATCTTGTCGCGTTTCAGGATGACTTTGAAAAGCTCCAACCCTCCTACACTAACGCTGCAATCATAGGCGACTTCAACATCGACTTAAATCGTCCTTCCTTCGACACGAATTTCCTCCTCAACTTCTGTGCCAGCAACCACCTCTTCATAGTTCCTTACTCCAATACGCATCATACCTTTTTTTCCGCACCCGCATCGACCATTGTCTCTTCAGTAGCCAATCTTTACTCCTATCCCATCGCCAGTTTCCTCTTTCCTTTCTCTCTCTTCACGACCTGATCGAGGTCACTCTCGATCTACTAGTACACAGGCTGCCTCCCCGCGTAATTTCTACTCGTGACTTCTCTAATTTCAACTCTGAAAATTTTTGTGAATCTCTTAACTTCTTTGACTGGTCCATCTTCTTCCAACCAGCTCCGCTTGACACCTTGATTTCCACTCTCAATTACCATCTTATCAAGGCGTGGGATCTCCACGCCCCTTTACTCTTTTTCAGGGCCAGAAGGCCTCCTGCCCCGTGGCTAAATCGCGCAATCCGCTCTTTAATGCGCCGCAGGGACTCTGCTTGCCGCGCGCTCCGTCGACGTCCTTCTCTCCACCTTTGGAACCATTTCAGGTCCCTCCGCAACGAGGTGCATGGACTTGTCAATGAGTCCAGGGACGCCTATTTGGCTAATCGGCTGGGCTCCATTCCCAACTCCTCACGCCTATGGTCAGAACTGAAGGTCCTCGGCCTTGCCAAATCCAAATCCTCCTCACCACCTGATATCCCTCTTGATCAGCTCAATACTTTCTTCACTACTGCAACTCCCCCCACTTTCTCCTTTCCTAGTTCCTCTCTCCTCCTCACACCCAATACCCATTCTTACACCCCTAATCCCCCGACCATTTCCCAGCTCACCTCCACTTGCCCATCTTCTTCTTCTATATCCAACCCCGATGCTTTCTATTTTCATCACAAGGTACTTCCGCGGTCATACCCCCAAAACCGGTGTATAAATACGCCGGTGGACAGACAACGAGTGGGCTTTGCTACACCGTATACAGCGACGAACGTATGTCGCTGGCGCTCTCATACTTATTACGGGTTATTATATACGTGTTATCAAGTGTAACCAAAACAGAATATATATATATATTGTTAAAACTGACTACAATTTCTCCAAGACCCGACCCGAGGAGTATCGACAGGCAATCCCTATTACCTGTGACCCTTTATCTAAGAAGGGCCACAACAAATCTGGTGGCAGCGGTGGGATGCACTGTCGAAGAACCTACAAGGAAAGTACTCCCTAACGGACGCTGAGTCGAGAAGAGAACAGCTAAGAAAGAAAAAGAGCGGAAGCCGATCAGAGCGAACTAAACTCGCCAAGGATCCTGCACCACGCAGCCGAGCCGATCAGCTGATCTGCGGACCCGAGATCCAGCAGGGAAGACAGCCATCGAGCCAGAGCTCCGCCATCGGACAGCGCAACAGCGATAGCGGCGTAACTGGAGAAGACACCGACCTACCGCATCGTGATTCACCAGCCAAGCGGCGAAACGACGGACGACAACATGCAACGATATACTGCGTTAATGTAAGTCTGACAAATCTTGTAATGCGAAATAGATTATAAGTAAGCGCGTCCGATAAAACCCCGAAATACGCAAGCCCCCGGTAACCTAGTTATCGAAAAGCAACCTTAGCAAGTAATTAGCATAAGCGAATGTCCGACGATAGAAACTCGCCTATACGCAACGAATCGTGGCTATTCAGCGAAGCTGCGGCGCGGTCAATACATTATTTAGAATTAGATCCTGCCTGGCGAGCGGCCCAAGCCCTTCGCGAAAAACGAGATAACGTTCGTAGGGCCTTAGAATATTCCCCCGAAGGCAATAACGAGCTACCCGAGTACGTGATACGCGAGCGAGAATTTCCCTTCACGAGTCTCGATTCAAGCTTATTCGAATACGCGACACGACAAGACCGCGAGATCAGACGAACGAGACCATACATTAGCCGGACCTCGAGTCGCGTATTCTCACGAGATGAATTCTCACTGACCTCGTACTATTCGGATATATTTAACCCAGACAAAATTCTCGAACGATACGCAATGAGTGCCAACGACCAAGCACAGCCATCGGGCGCTCAACAAACGGAAGCGCAACAATTTATGGTTGACGCGGAGAGAGAACTTCAGGAAATACATCAAACACTTCGCGAAAATCCGGCCGCCAGGGCAGCACAGCCCAACGTAGCGCGAGAAAGAGACGACGAAGTCCGGGACACGCTACGCGCCGTAATTCAAGAAATCCGTCGGTTACAAACGGATATAGACGCCGTGCGAGAAACACAACTGCACACGCAGCACATCTACGATTATCGCCCATCGCGACCAAACCGAAGAGATACGACCATTATAGACCACGACGATGACGTTCGACATCGAAGAGGCCGCGGGACACTACCGTTAAAGGAAGCGCGTTGCATGATCCCAGAATTCGATGGGAATGCAAGTAAACTGCAAGAATTTTTAAGCGCAATGACTTACGCGGTAGAAAACATTGATCCGGCCGACGAAGTGACGCTATTAGATGCGATATTATGCACCAAATTAAAAGGTCGTGCTATGCTGGATTTCCAAACGCGAAAAGTCCGAGATTTTGAGCAATTAAAACAGGAGCTAGAAGCGTGTTACGCTAGTAAAAAGAGCACCACGCATTTACAAATCGAGTTTAATACGCTAAAACAAAGAACTGGAGAAAATGCGCAAACATACGGACTCCGCGCCGATAAATTAACAATGACCTGTACGAGTCCATGATAGAGGGTCGACAACACTACACGACCGAAAACAAACGCGCAATATTAGATATTTTGCAGCAACAGGCACTCGAAAATTACCAAATCGGACTTAACGACGACACAAAAGCCGTAGTCCGATCGCGCGGATACGCGACACTGCAAGAAGCAATAGCCGCTGTTAGCGCGGAAGAGCGAATAAAAGGAACGGCCGCTAACCGACCCAAGCCGAAATATAACACGCTTGGCGGAGACAATTACAAAAATAAATTACAATGCCGCAAATGTGGAAAAATGGGGCACCATGGCAAAGATTGCCGAAGCAGCCGGTATGCAAATCGCTTTGCGTTACCGCAACCGGAGAAATCACGCGTCAATGCAGTCGACAAATTTTGCAAACACTGCAAGAAACGCGGCCACACTCGGAATGAATGCTGGCACCTAAACGGCAAAACTATCAATAAAACGTCAAATGGCCTCCAAGGACCACGACACAATAATATGAAAAATCATAATACGCGAAAAACAATTGAATCGCGAAAGAAAAAGAACTCCGATTCCGAATCTAGTAGCGAAGAAGAAAAATCAGCTAGAAAGCAAAATAAGTGCGCGCGCTCGTATCAAGTTGCGCAAGTAACCCGAGCCGCCCAGCCAAGCAGCGGCCTCGACCAAATCACGCTCCCGATACAGGAGACGCGATCAAGGGAGATTGACATGCTTTTTGATTCGGGCGCGACCCTCTTACTCATAAAAGTCAAAACTTTAAAAGAGAAAACAAAAGTTTCCCCCGGAAAAATCACCCTAGCAGGGATAACTGGTCACAAAATGCACACAATCGGAAGCATGCAGGCCCACATTAAACTAGGCGAGCAAGTATTAAAACATACGATGTACGTTGTCAAGGATGATTTCCCCATGGAGTATGATGGAATACTTGGACTCGACTTCATGAAAAAACACCGCGTAATCTGTGATTACAACCAACAGCAATTAAAAATAGCCGGCGTCACATTTAAACTAAGACCCTGCGGCAAAATTACTCTACAGCCGCGCAGTGAGACTATCGTCTGAGCCATCACTAACCGAAATCAACCCGGAGTGATCCAAGCAAAAGAAACTAAACCCGGGGTATATATCGGCCGATGTCTGGTGGAACCAAAAAATTTTGCATGCGCAATTAGCGTAATAAATACAACCGACAAGCCAATAGAAATACGTACTCCGCATGTGACCATAGAAGATCACGATGAAAACGATTATCAGATATACGCTGTTATCAACGAAGCGGAATGTACAGATAAACCGCGGAGCAAACGAATCTGACAAACACTACGCACCCGGCACCTCAACTCAGAAGAAAGACAGGCTCTCACACGGATATGCGAAGAATATCAAGACATATTCCACCTAAGTGGAGAATCATTGACATGCACCGCAGCAGTGAAACATGAGATACGTACACAAGCCGACGCATCGCCGGTCAACGTACGACCGTATCGCCTCCCTGCGAAGCATAAGGAAGAGGTGAATACGCAGATAAAACAAATGCTACACGATGGCATTATCAGAGCTAGCACAAGTCAGTGGAACGCGCCACTATTAGTGGTACCCAAAAAAGCTGACTCAGCCGGAAAACCGAAGCTTTGAATTGTAATCGACTTCAGAAAGCTCAACGATTTAACCATTGGCGATTCATTTCCCCTACCCAACATAGAAGAAATACTAGATCAATTCGGGAACGCCAAATATTTTTCAACGTTAGACTTAGCGTCAGGGTATCATCAGATACCAATGGCTGAGCACGATAAACCAAAGACAGCGTTCTCAACACCGTACGGACATTACGAATACAATCGAATGCCGTTCGGATTAAAAAACGCGCCAGCCACGTTCCAGAGACTGATGAATTCAGTACTCATAGAAATACAAGGACTCAGATGCTTAGTATATCTCGATGACATAGTGATATACGGCTCGAGTCTAGAAGATCATAACAAACGGTTAACGGAAGTACTGCAACGCTTACAAGAAGCGAATTTAAAGCTGCAGCCAGACAAATGCGAATTTTTACGCAAGGAAGTCAATTATTTAGGACATGTGATTTCCGAAGAGGGAATATCACCAAATCCAGCAAAGCTGCAAGCAATAAGAGATTTTCCGAAACCACAAAAGGTTAAGGATGTTCAGTCCTTTATAGGCCTCGCCGGATATTATAGAAAATTCATTAAAAAATTTTCCAAAATCGCAAAACCGTTAACCAAACTAACCAAGAAAACAGAAAAATTCGCGTGGACCGCCGAACAACAAATAGCCTTCAATACGCTAAAAGAAAAATTAACGACGGCACCAGTGCTCCAATATCCAGATTTCACAAAAGAATTTAATGTGACCACGGACGCATCCGATTATGCAATCGGAGCGGTATTGTCACAGGGACCGATAGGCAACAATCGTCCCATTGCTTACGCAAGCAGAATACTAAATCGCGCAGAGCAGAATTACAGTACCACCGAGAAAGAATTACTCGCAATAGTGTGGGCTGTAAAACATTTCCGACCGTATGTATATGGGACCAAGTTTAAGATCGTAACCGATCATAAACCCCTTATATGGTTGTTTAATGTAAACGACCCCGGATCAAGACTGATTCGATGGAGATTGAAACTGGAAGAGTACGATTATGAAATTATTTATAAGGCCGGTCGAGCGAACGCGAACGCCGACGCGCTGAGTCGTAACGTGAAGCGGGACGCTCACGTTACAGAAGCAACTGATAAAGTCCTCGCGCTAAACGAAGACGGCGAACACGCATATACATCCAATGAAGATGATAAAGAAGAGGATAACAAATGCGAACCAGCATATACAGAAGAACAGAAAAAACAAATTCTGTATGAATATCATGATACACCTACAGGAGGACATCAAGGAATCGAAAGAACGATAAAAAGAATACGACTCAAACATAATTGGCCTGGATTAACGGCCGATGTAAAGCGGTACGTAAGAAAATGCGAGTTATGCCAAAAGAATAAACTCTCTCGAAGAAAGGCACCTCTTATCGTCACAGATACGCCAAGCCGACTCTTCGAGAAATGTGCGCTCGACATTGTAGGACCACTGACAATAACAAAAAATGACAATCGGTACCTACTCACTTTTCAGGATCATCTTACGAAATTCAGTAAGGCGATACCTATCCCGAACCAGGAAGCAAATACCGTGAGCAAAGAATTTGTCACGAAAATTGTACTGGAATACGGAACGCCAGATTACGTATTAACGGATCAAGGCATGAATTTCACGAGCGAGATATTCAAAAATACGTGCAAACTATTGAAAATAAATAAAATTCAAACTACCGCCTACCACCCCGAGAGCAATGGAACTCTTGAAAGATCGCATCGGACTCTAGCCGAATATTTGCGACATTATATAAATCCAGACCAAACTGACTGGGACGAATGGATCCCGTACGCAATGCACACGTACAATACAACGCCTCACACGGCGACAGGGTATACACCGTTCGAACTAATATACGATCGACAGGCAGAACTGCCAACAGCCCTAACAAAACAGCCTAAACCCACCTATAACTACGACGACTATGCGCAAGAATTAAGGGAGAGGTTAAGGGCCTCAAACCGTGTCGCACGCAAAAACATAAAAAAAGGAAAGGCAAAAGCAAAAACGCAATACGATAAACGCGCAAAGGAAACAAAATTTAAAGTCGGTGAGAAGGTACTACTATACGATGAGACGCTCCGGCGCGGAAGATCTAAGAAACTCGACGCGCAATGGACCGGACCGTACACGGTGACCAAAAAACACTCAGAAGTCAATTATACTATTAAACAAGGCAGGACAACTACGCGCGTGCACGTAAACCGCCTAAAAGCATTTATTGAAGCGTAACGCAGGTGAGAAAAAGAGAAAAGAAAAAGAAGAGCAAAACAAAAATAGAGACTTACCATGGTGATACTGCCAGCCGGAACATGACCCAAAAAATTAAATTATCCTTGATACAGTCATAGTACACTACCCACACCAAATGAAAACTAATCACTACACCTAAGAATTAAGCACTAAAGACTACGGAGCAACGTTTATAATACAGTTAATTAGCTAGATCTTCAGACGAAGGATACAGATCCGACAGAACTCCATCACGGAGATATAAGTTTACGGCGAACTCGAGTTCAAGATCAAAATTATCTTTGAACTCGCCACCATAAGTACTATTTAACAAAATCCCCTCGGAGGTCCCCTCGTCCTCTATAACCAACAGATCACAATCCTCCGAACAATCCATTAATGAGTCGGATTTCTCCCAAGGAAAGGGACCATCATCGCACCCAGCAAAATGTTCATAGCCTTTGATAGGCAAAGGCTCGGCAGGATCAGAACCTTTATACTCGTCCAACGGAATGTAACTCATCACCTCCAAGTCATCTGATAGTATGACTGTCTCCCGATCATGGAAGTCGGAAAAGACATCATCGTAACCAGTGCTCTGGCCATCACCACTCCACTCACTCTCCGCACTATCGCACGAACTTAAATCGCGACGATACATGACGACGTAAAAAATTTAAAAAACTCGCGACACACAAACGAACTAGTGGAAAGCCGACAAAAGACTGAAAATTCGGACCGCCCAAAAGGAAAAGAAAAGGCAAAAAGAAAGACGAGAACGAATAAAATATGCACTACTAAGCAGCCACAAATTAGCAGCATCAAACGCACGTGCAGCAAAACGCTGATACAATTAAATAAGATACGCGTAGCAAAAGCCGATTTAATAAGAAATTCCTCGTACACACACATACACACAAAAATTACAATAGGAAAAAAAATTTTTTTTTTTAAATAATTAGATGTATAATCTGGGCAACACTGAATGCCGCGGAAGAACCGGACACAAGGCCACAGTACGAGATAGAAAGATTCACCCATCATCCGGGAATATATTTCGAAAAGATAGGAATATTACACCAAGTAGAGTCTTCCTGGAAGGTGATAATCAAAGTAGACGCTACGTCACTAACCAAACGACTTACGCAATTAGAAAAATACATACATAAAACAGACAATTTATGTCAGATGATAGCCGTAATCAGCAAGGAAACATGCACAAACTTGCATGAAATTATTAAGAAAGGCTTTGAAAGAACCAATAACCTAATAAAGCGAATAAACGCAACGTACAAAAGACAAACCGCACAAAAGAGAGGATTGGTTGATGGAATAGGATCTGTGGCGAAATCATTGTTTGGTACCATGGATGCAAATGATGAAAAACTCATCAACAAGCAATTAACAACATTGCATAATGCTCAGGAATTAAATAAACATGCAATAAAAAACCATCTGAAAATAATGAAAGCGACAATAGCCCACATTGACAACAACGAACGAACAATACGACAAAATGAAAACACTCTTGCAGACGCAACTGACAAATTACGGACAAAACTTATCGAAGACGAAAAACAGAATAATCTACACGAACATTTCATAATTATTAACGCTATACTAGCTGACTTAACGCGAGACGTAGAAGACGTATTAGAATACGTAGCAAATGTCAAAAAGGGAATGTTGCATCCTCGCCTAACACCCATCAATGAAATAATAGAGTCTCTTAAAGACGCAAGCTCGAAATTGCCTGAAGGATTATATTTCCCATTTAGAATAGGCAAAGAAGAATGGTCGACAATAGAAAGATTCGCGGAAATAGGCGCGTATTGCGACCATTCTCACATATACACCATTCTAAAATTTCCGCTCATATTAATACTGAAATATGAAATTCAGAATGTAATTCCACTACCTATCCCAGATCAGAATAACATCTTCTCATTTATAGAAGTAAACCATCCTCTCGTAGCGATAGATACAGTACAGCGTACATACATAATACTAGCGAATAGCGACCTACAGAAATGCGTAAAAATAAATCGCAAATACTTATGTACGCAGAACCATCCGGTATATAGAATAAATGCAAACTCCATATGCGAAGTAAAAATATACGCGGAAATTAAAGAAAACAATAGAGACTGTAAAATAAAAAATACTATATCGAATAATAGTCTTTGGATAACATTAGAAAACTCACACTCGTGGTTATACTCGACACCGAGAAGCCAAGTAATCACTATACACTGTAAAGACCACGGACAAATAAAAGAAAAGATTGAAAGAACGGGTAGAATAACATTTAAAAATAGCTGTAAAATAGCGACGGAAAACGCTATAATAAAATCACTCAAGGCATCACATGAAACGCGAGTAGAAGCATATCTACCGCAATACAACATCTCGCTAATACAAAAGTCTGATTCAACAAACGACACAGACATAACGAGAAAAATAAAATTAAAAGAGGTTATACAGAACCCATCAGAACTAGAAGGCTATAAGCAGAAAATAGATGAAATAAATAACGAAATTGAAAAAAGACCAAACTCGATCTTTCAATCGCCACACTTTATTTTTCCAATGGCAACAAGCGGGACAACCATTGTAATAGTTGTAATAGTGAGAATAATAGGGATTATCGTGATACGTAAGAAAATGCGCGAATCACGCTAATACAAAATAGAATAGTACGCGATTCTATAATGATATATATATTTATATAATAAATTGTAATAAATTTCTCCCTACGGGAGAGGGGCGCATGGCAGTAACCAGCACGTCTCGAGTTAGCAAAACGTGACACACGATCACGTTACAGCGAATTGCCGGACTCTGGCAAGGAACGACACGTGCACCAACGGTGCACAGCTGACTTAGCTATGACCATATATGGTCCGATAATGGGTTTACTACCCCACCAAATACCAATTTTAGAAAATTATGAAAACCACAGCAGAGCCGCGCGACAAGAAAACTCGTATACCAACACGAGCCAAGTCGCGTCAGTCAAGTTTCTGTGAAAAAACCAAGATCAAAATGAAGATCCCGAAGGAAACCGAACAGCCAATCGATGGGGTGCGCCCAATTGACCACCCTACTCGCTACGAGCGGTTTCTGAGGAGCATCTGCCTGCGGCCGACCGAGAGGTGCCTCGTGGAGAACGAATTCGCCTGGAGGCGATGGTGCCACAGGTGTTACCGGCCACACAGGGCCCAGTGCAAGGTACGAGAACCAACCTCCCACGGGTACCGCACACAGCTGGCGACAGACGAAACATGAGAAACCATCACCCAGTGTTTCCTGTGCAACACCATCCTCATGGACGTCCGACCAACAAGGGACTGCCTACGATGCCTTGCAGTGTTTCTGGAAGACGAGGACGCCATCCAGGAGGCCCTCAACCTTAACGTCAGCTACGAGACGTTCCAAAACTGCCGATCAAGCGACCCCGCTAACTAAGACTACCAATGTATGTAATACAATACCTGCGTTTAAAATTAACTGCGCTCATAGAAAAAATTGTACTACACTTTATTGCGGACCATCCGCCGTATAGTCATATTAGCAATCATAGCGAAACTCTATTCCGTAACCGACAACTCAGCCCCCTCGTTGTCTTCCTAATAAGGGGGAGGGATGTTGTGAGTGCATCACACTCACATACGGCCTATTGCAAGCGATAATAGGTGTCAGATGACACCTCGCGCGCGGACATCGCCCGGCCTACATACCGGGCGTCGCACCGGGAAATACACCCAGTTGCCTAAGACTCAACACCCAAAATCATGTGATTTTGGGGTAGAATCCGCATAGCCAGCAATTGCTGGCTAAGCACATACACTGTCTAAAGGCCAGTGACCGTGGAAGTACCTTCCGCGGTCATACGCCCAAAACCGGTATATAAATACGCCGGTGGACAGACAACGAATGGGCTTTGCTATACCGTATACAGCAACGAACGTATGTCGCTGGCGCTCTCATACTTATTACGGGTTATTATATACGTGTTATCAAGTGTAACCAAGACAGAATATATATATATATATATTGTTAAAACTGACTACAATTTCTCCAAGACCTGACCCGAGGAGTATCGACAAGCGATCCCTATTACCTGTGACCCTTTATCTAAGAAGGGCCACAACAAATCATATATGTATGTATGTATTCTTATGTATATGTATGTATGTATATAAATATAAGTATGTACACACACACACACACACACACACACACACACACACACGTGTATATATATATATATATATATATATATACACTTCTCGCAAAAATTAAAGGAACAAAAAAATTTTCTAAATTTTTTGCCAATTTTCAACAGGCTGTATTTTAGTGAAAAATGGTCGTACAGGAAATAAAAAAACATAGCTTTTGAAGCTTGAAGACTCTAGTTTTAGAATTTTTTGGTTAAAAATTTTTCTGAGCACCGGTAGCCATGCAATTCTTGGATAAAGCACGAAGAAAAAATTTTCAAAATTTTTTACATTTTTTTTTCGCTCTACGAACATGAAAAAAATTTTTCGAGCTAAACCAATGCATAGGTCGCATAGCCTGTTCATTCAGCTTCAATTTGCTTTTTTCGGAAGTCAGATACGACTATTTGTCTTCGAGATATCGAATTTTGAATGCAAAAGGACCCTTTTTCACTCAACAGCCGATATCTCTGAAACTACTGGTCGCTTAGCGAGCTGACGAACGGTTTCGTTTTCTGCAGAAAATTTCCTACAAAATCTGTCATGGTTGATTGAAAAAAAAATTTTGTCCCACCTGAAACGGTAACGTGAAAAAAGAGCAAAAAAATGCCATTTTCCCCTTTTTTGGTAAATCGACTGTGTCTTCGACAATATTGGGGTAAAAGCTTAGGTTAGAAGAAATTTTTACAGTCTAATGTATCCCAAAAACCCCCCTAAATTTTTAGATCGATCGGTTCAGCGGTTTCCCCGGACCGATTGATTGAAATTTTGAAAAAATTAGAGAACAAGACTTTATTCCTTAAATTTGACCTAATCTTTTTAAAATTCAATAATTTCATTTTTTTTTACTTTTTACTCAATTTTGAGTTTTTTGAAGATTGAGTAACAAAAAAAAATCCAAAAAAATTTTTTCAAAAATTCCGAAAATTTCCAAAAAATTTTTTTTTGCGACCTCACGTGTTACCTTTAGCAAGGAACAGGAGAGGATTTATTTTTATGCAGGATAATGCTAGGCCTCATACAGCGAATATCACCCGCCAATTTTTTCAGAGAAACAACATTACATTGTTAAGGCATCCTGCAATGAGTCCTGACCTGAATCCGATAGAGCACGTTTGGGACATATTGGGCCGCCGATTGCGTCAAAATTATCCGAATCTGAATAATTTGGCAGCATTAGAGAACGCTTTGATAAGAATTTGGCGTCAGATCCCTCAACAGATGATCCGAAATTGCATTTCGAATATGCGACAAAGATTGCAAGCTGTGATTAGGAGTAGAGGCGGGAACACTCGATACTGAACACGAGACACACACACTTTACACACACACTTTACACACACACACACACACACACACACACACACACACACACACACACACACACACTTTAGAAAATGAGTTTGGAGTCGCAAAATACTGTGGAGCTGACGAATCACGGGGTCTCATTTTTTTCGAAGAATCATTAACACACGTGCGTAAGCACAAAAGAAGCGTAAATCCGACCGTGCAACCTCCACGTGGTATGCTTTGGATAACGCTAATGCCGGCGGTAAATCAATCATCAATCAAAATTTTCGTCAAAAAGTTTGATTTTTTTAAAAACGAAAAAAAAGAAATTTTTTTCAAATTTTTTTTTAAATTTTCAAAAAAAAATTTTTTTGGAAATTTTCGAAATTTTTGAAAAAATTTTTTTGGATTTTTTTTTGTTACTCAATCTTCAAAAAACTCAAAATTGAGTAAAAAGTAAAAAAAAATGAAATTATTGAATTTTAAAAAGATTAGGTCAAATTTAAGGAACAAAGTCTTGTTCCCTTAATTTTTTCAAAATTTCAATCAATCGGTCCGGGGAAACCGCTGAACCGATCGATCTAAAAATTTAGGGGGGTCTTTGGGGTACATTAGACTGTAAAATTTTTTTCTAACCTAAGCTTTTGCCCCAATATTGTCGAAGACACAGTCGATTTACCAAAAAAGGGGAAAATGGCATTTTTTTGCATTTTTTTCACGTTACCGTTTCAGGTGGGACAAAATTTTTTTTTCAATCAACCATGACAGATTTTGTAGGAAATTTTCTGCAGAAAACGAAACCGCTCGTCAGCTCGCTAGGCGACCAGTAGTTTCAGAGATATCGGCAGTTGAGTGAAAAAGGGTCCTTTTGCATTCAAAATTTGATATCTCGAAGACAAATAGTCGTATCTGACTTCCGAAAAAAGCAAATTGAAGCTGAATGAACAGGCTATGCGACCTATGCATTGGTTTAGCTCGAAAAATTTTTTTCATGCCCGTAGAGCGAAAAAAAAAATGTAAAAAATTTTGAAAATTTTTTCTTCGTGCTTTATCCAAGAATTGCATGGCTACCGGTGCTCAGAAAAATTTTTAACCAAAAAATTCTAAAACTAGAGTCTTCAAGCTTCAAAAGCTATGTTTTTTTATTTCCTGTACGACCATTTTTCACTAAAATACAGCCTGTTGAAAATTGGCAAAAAATTTAGAAAATTTTTTTGTTTCTTTAATTTTTGCGAGAAGTGTATATATATATATATATATATATGCAGGTGTGTGTATTTTATTTTTCATTCTGCTTTTTGTGTTCTTTTGAATATTATATAATATAATTTTCGTCTTTTCATAGTAAAAAGAGTATTTTATAGATAAAATTGACTAGATAATAAGAAAAAAAAGAAAAAAAATACAAAAAAATTGATACACCAAATAAAAAAAAGAAAACCCGAAAAAAGAGAGAGAGAGAGAGAGAGAGAGAGAGAGAATACACAACATATACATATATGTAGATACATACATCCTTATATGTACATACGTACATATAAAAATAAAACATACACATAAACACATTATCAGCAATGTTATTTTTTATTTTGTTGTTTCTGATATTTTTCCTCACTTCGTCTCTCTCTCTCTCTCATAATAATTTTTTATTGCAAAAATATATATACTATCTAAATAAGACGCTTAATACTACAAAATGCGTGATATCTAAACAAAATTACCTTTTTAAAAAAAGGTTAAAAAAGGCGCCAAGTGTGTGTGCGCCTCTAAGAAAAAAACTATTATATTAGGTAAGTTGTCTTATTATTCTATTGTTTTATTATCTTATTGTTTTTTCTACAAAATAATTGATATAAAGTAAATGCGCCAACTATGCGTTAACCTTGAAACGGAGAAAACATAGACCAAGTACATAAACGCTTTTAAAAATAAATTTAAGATCAGTACAATTAGTCAAATATATTTAAAAAATATTAAATAATTAAATGATTAAAATCAATCAACGGGATTATAGTGAAGCAAAAACTTGGCGTGCCCGGCTCGTTGAAACGCAATGACCCACCAATGTTATACAATGTGAAAATTATTTGTGCAAATGAAATTATGAAAAATAACCTATTAAAAACTTTACAAAAATAAAAAGAATATATCAAATACATAAACGCATTCAAAAATAATACGAGATCAATACAATTAGCCAAGTATATTTGAAAAAAAGAAACCTAGAAAAATTTTATAAAATCTATTAAAAAATTAATTAAAAAATGGAAATGTTACAAATAATAACAGATAATAAAGCAGAAACTGCTTATAGAGAGTAAAACAATACTCAAGCCACATTAATCGCATTCTTGTGTATTTTTTGATATCAATAACATAGAATCTTGGAAATATAGAAAAAATGCGAGCCGGGCACGCCAAGTTTTTGCTTCACTATAATTTCGTTGATTAATTTTAATCATTTAATTATTTAATATTTTTTAAATATATTTGACTAATTGTATTGATCTTAAATTTATTTTTAAAAGCACGCGTTTATGTATTTGGTCTATCTTTTTTCCGTTTCAAGGTTGATGCATAGTTGGCGCATTTACTTTATATCAATTATTTTGTAGAGGAAACAATAAGATAATAAAACAATAGAATAATAAGACAACTTACCTAATATAATAGTTTTTTTTCTTAAAAGCGCACACATACACTTAACGCCTTTTTTAACTTTTTTTTTAAAAAGTAATTTTGTTTGGATAAGAGCATACGCGAGCCACCGACAGGAAGCGTGGAGCAAGATAATCAGTTGAGCCGAGAACGTGATAAATAATACCGTGCACGCCAGCACGGGATTCACACCAAACGAATTGTAACGAGATAGAACCGAAATCTTCGGTCTACACAGAGATCTATTACCAGAGAGATACCAGACGATGAAATGGAGAGAAAAGATACGAAAGACAAGGCGAAACCTGGCAGAGAGCGCGCGAAAACGTAAGGCGCAAGCCGACAAAAAGGGACACGCCAACGACTACGAAAAAGGTCAGAAAGTATGGATAAAGCTGCATCGACAATCGGATGCCAGTCGAAAGGTGACCAAAAAGATTCACCTCGTCTATGACGAACCATACCGTATACTACGGGTACTTAGAAAAAACGCTTACCTGATAGGGTGACGATGAAACAGTCGTAGGAGCGTATAACACCAGACAGCTCAGACCTCACAGACGAGCAACGTTAAAACGATTGAAAGACGACGAACGTTACGAGACAAGCGACGAATCCGATCAAAGCAGTAAAAATAACCGCCAAAATACGGCAGATGTACGCGACAGCGACGCAACAGACGAGACGGAGGAGGAGATAGGCGAGGAGACGTCCGAAACGAACGAGTACGAAACGCGAAACGCGCGAGCAAGCGACTTCGACCAAAACGAATCGAATCACGAATGCGAGACGGATAGCGAACAAACCGTGCCAGCGTCAGAGCACGACATCGACAAGGACGCGATAGGCGAGGAGAGCGAAACTAGCAAACATACCGTAAGCAGTATCGATTCGCGAAAGAGCGAGCTAAGCGTAGGAATAAAAAAACAGCAAGACGAGCGTAGACGTCGTAGCGACAACGACCCAATATTATTCGACTCTAGCGAGAGCAACGCAAGCGAACGCGAACTAGCAAAAAGCGGCGTGATAACGCTGACGAGCGATATAAACGCGAGACAAGCGGATATAATAAATCTCGATATCGTGGAATACTACGATAAAAATAATTTCGAACAAGCGATAACGGCCGACAAAGGTTACGTGTTTCGAAGAGGCAGGCGAAGCCAAACACGCAACGGAAACGTAAATTATACGCTCGAGCAGGGTTACTACACCCCATGCTCAAAATACCGTGCGACTACAACGATCTATGGATAACAACCGAAAAAGCGAAAGCGAGCGAAGGTTACGAGACGCGCGATAGTAAAGTTGGATAATTTGTTAAAGAGATTAGAAGCCGCAACGCGTGACAAAACTGCGACAGAAAAACGGAAACGCGAAGATAAAAAATTAACGCAAGCGAACCTAGCGATCGACGATAGCGTTATATCCCAAGCGATCGAATCGTGCAAACGGCACGCAAGCGACCCCAACGCACCTACGTGGTATCAGTTGATCGAGCGAGTGCATCATAAAGACCAGACGACCAAGCGACAAGGACCAGATTTCCATGGAGAACGCGCGGATCGCAACGCCCGACTCAAGTCGTCGCCAAACCAGAAAAAAGCGCACCAAAAACAAACTCAGCGGAAACTACCGTGCTGAGAGACGATATATATCCCGATAATCAACAGCAAGATCCTCTATGTTGGGATATATCACCGATCATCGTGAACGAAAACGGAAGAATTAAAGAAAGCGACGAGCCAGAAAAAAAGAAATTGATATACTCGATTCCAACGACGAAGCAACCGCGAGATCAACCGAAGCGCCAGCTGAAATATCGAAAGCAGAGGCGAACGGCGAGAATTTACGGCAAGCGCGCAAAAGAAAGCAAACAAGCGATAAAGTCCGGAAGCAAAGCAAAAAATCTACCGCCAAAAATACCGGCAGAACGACCAGCACGAGAAATGGCGAGTATCGCGACAGTAGTACCGACGGAGGCGACAGTGGCGCGAACCACCAGCGCGACCGCGAAGCCAAGCCAGTCGCGTGTAGAACAGCGAGCGGAGAGGACGTGCGAACCAGTACGCTGAGAAATCGCGATAGTGAAAAAGGCGCGAGGAAAAGAAAGATGAACCAGCGAGAATTCGAGAAGCTGCTGGTGGAGGAAGAACGGACGAGTCAAGAATTCAGGAGATATTTGCGCAATCGGATTAACGTGACGCAGATCCAATCAAGGATCGAAACGATGCGCAGGTTTATGGATTCGAATCTAATTACAGATCCAACACTGACGAGACGATCGAGCGGACAAATAATATGAACCGCGATAATATAATCAACTGGTAGCCGAGCATAATTTAGAAACGCAAATTTTAACGCAGGTAAGATTACCGTAAAAAAACGAAACGGTGAAAGCTTAGCAAAGTTCAAAATCACAACGCACACCATGCGACATTCGACAGTGTCCGACGAGGAAGACGTAGAATTTTACGTAGTGCTGAAGTACTCAAACCGACAAATGACACTGACGCAATTTCACCCTAAAGCCGAACAATAGGAAAAAGCGCCAAATACAATGGACGCGAAGGCGCAACCACCAGTACAGACAGATCCGGCGACACCAAGTGGCAACTACGTGTCAGGATCACCTGAGCGCGAGACCGAAAGAGAAAAACGGCAAAAAGACAAAAACCAGCGACAAACGCAGAAGAAACGCGACAAGTCAACTACCGAGAAGCGAAAGAGGGACCTAACGTCATCGACAGTGAGGAGAGCGAGCCCCACCAAAAAACAAACCGGGACAAAAAACCCCTTAGACGCAAAGATCGAAAGATCGATGGGCGATCAATCAAAAAGCCCAAATCTTATGCGCGTGGTCAAGGCGGCAAATTCATAGCTAAGCCAAAGATCACGGACGTACGAGTGTTGAAACCGGCGAGCCGAGCGAGCGATACAGTAAACGCGAAAGACAAGGGCGCGGACAAATCTGGTAACGGTGACGACAGTGAAAAGGGCCAAGCGAACCTGACGCACACTGGTGGAGACAACCTTCCACAACAGCCCCAGCCAGCGACGTCAAGCGAGCCCAGACCATCTACATCCAGAGAGCCGGATTATTAAAAGAAAAAGACGACACACATGTAAATAACCGTATTTGAGACATGCATATGTATATAAACACTAAAAGTAAAAATAAGTCACACATATTAACCTTAATTCAAAATTAAAAACAAAAAAAAAATAATATATGTACATATAACAATAACATTTTTACCATAAATTTAAGATACCCAGGTAGCAAGCTCACGTCATTTTGACGTCCCAAAATGGTCATTTACTGACTATTCTTGACGTCACGAAATGACGCCTTTATGACGTTAAAGTGACGGCCGAATGTCACAAATTCCTGACGTCATGAAATTTACCGTATTTTGACGTCATGTAATGACGTGAACAATATGTTGTCAAAAAGATCTCTAAAAGATATCCTGTTTCTGAAAATGATAACATAAAGAGACTTCTAAAAGATAACATATAATGTCAGAATGTTAACCAATGCGTCGTTTTTTTAGAACAGAAAGATATCATGAAACTAATACCTAAAAGATTTCTTAAATCGGATATCTTTAAACTGCAACTAGAAATAAAAAAATAAAATAAAAATTTCATTTTTTTTTAAATTATCAACAGTACATACTAAATTTGGGACAAAATTTTTATTAATTAAATAAATTTAAATTATATTATTTTATTTTATTCTTACTTGCCGCTGGTAGGTTTCAAACCCGGGACCTTAGGATTACGAACCTTGTACTCTATCTACTACGCCAGTTTGAATCATCGATATAGGTATTTCCCAAAGAACACATTATAGTCAAAATGACATCACATTGATGTCATAATTACGTCACGACAGAAAAAGTCAAAATAATGATTTTTGGTAACAAAATTTGACGGTTTATTGACGTTAAAAAAATGTCATGCTAGTAATATATTTAGTTTTATAGTAATGTGTAAGGTTTTTCTTTGCTATAGTTAAAAAATTTTTTGAAATACAGTTATAGAGTAAAAACATATGTGAAACAAATTTATTAAAATTTTTATATCTTATAATTATAATAGATATAATTGAACAAACAATATATACAATATATAGTACTAATATATATATATACAGGGTGTCCCTAAGCACCCACGCCAATGCTTGTAAAGAGGTAGAAGGGATCGAGACAAACATAAATACCCAATATTGTTTGGGTTTGGTTTACCAATAATCGAGATATAAAATTTTTTAATTGTGCGCATGAGAGCGCGCGGAAGGAAGAGCTCGAGCCGCTCGAGCCGTAGCACGGCCCACTGTCTCGAGTATTGTCGCCGGCGGCCGGGGGGAAGAGGGAGAGTCGCGCCGCTCTGTGCTTCGCTGCTCCCACGTCCCACCGCACCGCGTCTAGACTCGCATCAATGGCCGCTCTCGCGTCCCACCGCACCGCGCCAAGACTCGCGTCGTTACACACATTCATGACAAATGACATAATTATGAATATAGTAAATTAATTAAAATTTTTGGTACATTCACGATAGATTCTTTCTTTTTCTTAAATATCTTATTTACAGTATCATACAATTCTAACTTTGTTTCTTATCGAATTGTATCGTACTGTTAAATCTTTGATAACGAAAACATTGATAAAAAATTATCCTAAAATTCACGATTGATTCTCAAATTGAGTTTTTTTATACGTGTATTATAATATTTGCCACATCGAGTTCTCTCATCGTTATCTTTTTCTCTTACACGATGTCTTCATAGATATTTTTTTATACTGCAACAATGAAACATACTTAACTAACAGGAAATGAGAGAACGATAGAAAATGATATCATTTCTTGAAATTTTTTCTTTTTGATTCAGAGAAATGATGGATTGTGAAATATAAAACGATTAGATTCTCGTGTTTTTTTTTTTAAATAAATCACTGAAAATCTATCGTAATTAGTAAGTATTTCGGGAGATAGGAGTACGGAGCATTTTAGGAAGAACGCTCAGAGGTAGCTAGAGCGATGAGAGAAGCCTCTGCGCGACAGGATGAGCGCTATCTCTAGATACTCGACGCGTCGCATGCTCGAGCGCGCTGCGTCTCGCTCTCTTGTATTCTCTCTCGTCGCTAGATCTCTCTCTCTATCCTCAGTCTCTATGCTCTCTCTCTCTCTCTCTCTCCTTCTCTCTCTCTCTCTCCTCTATCTCTCTCGTCTCGCTCTCTCTCTTCTCTCTCTCACTCACTCTCTTCCTCTCAAGTACTCATAAATACAATAAATATTATCACTTTTAACAACATCTTCACATTGTACTATCTACTTATATTTTGTGTAATTTAAATAAAAATTTTTATTAAACACGTTCGAAAAAAAAATTAGCGAAAATTATCACTAGAACTGCGATAAATAATCAGCGCGATATTTTCTCTCTGAGTTTGTATCGCGTTTAATATTAAAAGTGTTAAAGAAAAGTAATCTCGTTAAAAAAAAATTTTATGACACATAATGAAACTCGAATAGTATTGATTGGAACTGTTGTTAGAAATGCTGTTTATTGTAAAAAATAAACAAAGATAAAAAGATGTATGTCGCGAATTTAGCAGAATATCTTTCTCTCTAAAGTATTTACAGAAACACAATAAACAGCATTTCTAACAACAGTTCCAATCAACACTCAGAGAGAAAATATCGCGCTGATTATTTATCGCAGTTCTAGTGATAATTTTCGCTAATTTTTTTCTTCGAGCGTGTTTAATAAAAATTTTTATTTAAATTACACAAAATATAAGTAGATAGTACAATGTGAAGATGTTGTTAAAAGTGATAATATTTATTGTATTTATGAGTACTTGAGAGGGAGAGAGTGAGTGAGAGAGAGAGAGAGAGAGAGAGAGAGAGAGAGAGAGAGAGAGGTGTCGTACTAAAATGCGCGAAATACTTATCCGAAATACTTACTAATTACGATAGATTTTCAGTGATTTATTTAAAAAAAAAACACGAGAATCTAATCGTTTTATATTTCACAATCCATCATTTCTCTGAATCAAAAAGAAAAAATTTCAAGAAATGATATCATCTTCTATCGTTCTCTCATTTCCTGTTAGTTAAGTATGTTTCATTGTTGCAGTATGAAAAAATATCTATGAAGACATCGTGTAAGAGAAAAAGATAACGATGAGAGAACTCGATGTGGCAAATATTATAATACACGTATAAAAAAACTCAATTTGAGAATCAATCGTGAATTTTAGGATAATTTTTTATCAATGTTTTCGTTATCAAAGATTTAACAGTACGATACAATTCGATAAGAAACAAAGTTAGAATTGTATGATACTGTAAATAAGATATTTAAGAAAAAGAAAGAATCTATCGTGAATGTACCAAAAATTTTAATTAATTTACTATATTCATAATTATGTCATTTGTCATGAATGTGTGTAACGACGCGAGTCTTGGCGCGGTGCGGTGGGACGCGAGAGCGGCCATTGATGCGAGTTTAGACGCGGTGCGGTGGGGCGTGGGAGCAGCGAAGCACAGAGCGGCGCGACTCTCCCTCTTCCCCCCGGCCGCCGGCGACAATACTCGAGACAGTGGGCCGTGCTACGGCTCGAGCGGCTCAAGCTCTTCCTTCCGCGCGCTCTCATTCGCACAATTAAAAAAATTTATATCTCGATTATTGGTAAACCAAACCCAAACAATATTGGGTATTTATGTTTGTCTCGATCCCTTCTACCTCTTTACAAGCATTGGCGTGGGTGCTTAGGGACACCCTGTATATATTAGTATACAGGGTGTTTGGTAAAGATTTATGCAATTTTTATAAGCAGGTAGAGCGCATTAAGCTGAACATAAAATCCTCATCGTTTTTCCATTTTCACAATAGTTAATGAGTTATAGACTTGTAAAATTTTCTGTATTAGCCCGGCCTACCGGCAAATGCAAGCTCGCCGAGCGCCCGACCGCGGCGGCCGCCCCTCCCTAGCGCTTGAACCTTGAGATTGCTAGGCGCGCGGGGGGAGTTGTTACAACAAGCGGCAATGGCTACACACAATGTATACGTGTACATACATATGTACAAAAAAATATCAGTTCTAATGCTTAAAGAAGCAATTACTAAATTTATTTTTTTTTAATAAATAATGATTATTTTTAATAAAAAATTTTTTTTGGTAATAGTCTTAAATGTCGTAAACTGTCATAAATTTTAAAAAAAGCTATTATCATGTGCTCAAAAACAAATTTATCCTTCTTTAAACAACATTAGAAAATTTTATCGATTAAAATGGAAATAACAACCAAATAAAATGTTTGTTTCAACTTTATATTCTTAATAAAAATTAAATAACGAGGATATTTATATTTTTAATAAAATTAATCCTTGTGATAGACTTATAATACACGGAAAAAACTTTATGGTAAAAATTACTCTGGTAAGTAATAAACGCGTGACAAAGAGAAATTATGAAAATTTTTATTACGTTTTTCATCAAATTACGATAATATTTACATTACTTATATGATATAATTCTCTGAAATTTCTTCTTACAGTTCGTGGTTACTATCATAAATAATAAATCATACATAATTTTATTCTAAAATTTTCTCCGTGTAGATTTACGAATATATGAATTTATTAAATGTTTGAAAACTTATAAACAATATTTATTTAATTCAAGAAAATTTAGTATGTAATGTGTGTGTATTTGGTGTGTGTGTGTGTGTGTGTGTGTGTGTGTGTGTGTGTGTGTGTGTGTGTGTGTGTGTGTGTGTGTGTGTGTGTGTGTGTGTGTGTGTGTGTGTGGTGTATGTACGTACATACGCGAGAAAAGAATAATCACTTTGTGACAGGAAAATGAATAATCATTCCTTAGTTCGCGATTTTATATCACTATTATTATTCATGCTGATTACTATACAATACACGCACACGTAGAAAAATATGATTCTAGTTTTAAAAAAATCAATTATTCATTTTTAATTTTATTCTTTTTTAATAATTATCTTATTTTTAATGGTTGAAAAGAATATTCTATTGATAATAAGCACCTCACTTTACACAAAACAAATAATGTTTAACATTTTCGTGTATGTATCACACACACACACACACACACACACATATTACATACTAAAATTTTCTTGAATTAAATAAATATTGTTTATAAGTTTTCAAACATTTAATAAATTCATATATTTGTAAATCTACACTTAGAAAATTTTATAGTAAAATTATGTATGATTTATTATTTATGATAGTAACCACGAACTGTAAGAAGAAATTTCAGAGAATTATATCATATAAGTAGTGTAAATATTATCGCAATTTGATGAAGAACATAATAAAAATTTTCATAATTCCTCCTTAGCACGCGTTTACTACTTCCCATAGTAATTTTGACCACAAAGTTTATTCCGTGTATTATAAGTTTATCACAAAGATTAATTTTATTAAAAATATAAATATCCTCGTTATTTAATTTTTAATTAAGAATATAAAGTTGTAACAAACATTTTATTTGATTGTTATTTCCATTTTAATCTATAAAATTTTCTAATGTTGTTTAAAGAAGGATAAATTTGTTTTTGAGCACATGATAATAGCTTCTTTTAAAATTTATGACAGTTTACGACATTTAAGACTATCACCAAAAAAAATTTTTTATTAAAAATAATCATTATTTATTAAAAAAAATAAATTTAGTAATTGCTTCTTTAAGCATTAGAACTGATATTTTTTTGTACACATGTATGTACACGTACACATTGTGCGTAGCCATTGCCGCTTGTGTAACAACTCCCCCCGCGCGCCTAGCAATCTCAAGGTTCAAGCGCTAGGGAGGGGCGGCCGCCGCGGTCGGGCGCTCGGCGTGCTTGCATTTGCCGGTAGGCCGGGCTAATACAGAAAATTTTACAAGTCTATAACTCGTTAACTATTGCGAAAATGGAAAAACGATGAGGATTTTATGTTCAGCTTAATGCGCTTTACTTACTTATAAAAATTGCATAAATCTTTACCAAACACCCTGTATACAGGGTGTCCCAACGCATGTGGACCACCACTCGTAAAAAGGTAGAAGGGATCGAGATGAACATACAGGTCCAATATTTTCTTGGGTTAGGTCTACAAATAATCGAGATATCAATTTTTTTAATTGTGCGAATGAGAGCGCACCGCGGCGCGCCGTAAGAAGAGCCGAGCCGCTCGAGCCGTAGCGCGGCCCACTGTGTGAAGCATTGGCTGCCGGCGGCGGGGAGAAAGAGGAGAAGCGGCGCCGCTGCCTGTGCTTCGCATGGGTGACCTCTTTTTGGACACGTAACGATTGGACACCGCTCGATTGGACACGCACGATTGGACACGGCTCGATTGGACACCGCACGATTGGACACCACACGATTGGACACCGCACAATTGGACACCGCACGATTGGACACCGCATTATTGGACACCGCACGATTGGACACCGCATTATTGGACACCGCATTATTGGACACCGCACGATTGGACACCGCACGATTGGACACCGCATTATTGGACACCGCAGTCTTCTAGTGAATAACATTTATATATCATATGACAGATTATCTAAGCTTAGAAATATCTGGCAGAAAAAAGCTTCGATTTGCCAGAAAAAAAATTGAATTTTAAATATCTATATACGTATTTTTAGGAGCATCTCGTTTTGCGTGGAAAGTTTCAAACCTATGTGGTGCAGAAAATGCTCGCACGCACACACACACACACACACACACGGGGGGGTGCAAGGGGGGCCTTCGGCCCCCCCTCCCGCACCCACCCCGTCCAAGTCGCTAACCCATGCAAACTGTATTAGAAATCTGCATACACACACGTAAATGTGTGTGTGTGTCCAATTGTACGGTGTCCAATAATGCGGTGTCCAATAATGCGGTGTCCAATAATGCGGTGTCCAATAATGCGGTGTCCAATAATGCGGTGTCCAATCGTGCGGTGTCCAATAATGCGGTGTCCAATAATGCGGTGTCCAATCGTGCGGTGTCCAATCGTGCAGTGTCCAATAATGCGGTGTCCAATCGTGCGGTGTCCAATAATGCGGTGTCCAATCGTGCGGTGTCCAATCGTGCGTGTCCAATCGTGCGTGTCCAATCGAGCGGTGTCCAATCGTTACGTGTCCAAACGGGATACTCCCTATTCAAAGCCCCTCCGTCTATGATGGAGTTTTTGCAAACAAAGGGAGATAAGTTACCTGTCCCCACCAGTATCTACAGTCCTAGAACTTTTATCTACTATCTTAAGCGAGGTTGGCTCCTATTCCACATTAAATACGTACCGGTCGGCAATCTCTCTTCTCTCTTTCGACGAGGTTGGGTCTCACTCTCTAGTGAAAAGATTTTTTAGAGGAGTTGCGGCTCTGAAGCCTCAACGTCCAAAATATGATTTTATCTGAGATACAACCTCAGTGCTCGCGCGTTTAGCCTCTCAATATCTTCACGAGCAGCTCTCTCTCTCAAGTCCGTCTCACATAAACTAGTCACTCTTTTAGCGCTAACAACTGCTCAGAGGATGCAAACACTAGCGGCCATTCAACTTTCAAACATTATTATTGCGGACTTTCTAATTATTAAGATTCCGGCTAGACTTAAGACTTCAGGCATCGGGAAGCCCCAGCCTCTGCTCTCATTCAAGCCTTTCTCGGAGAAACCAGAGCTCTGCGTCTATTCCCTGACTAAACATTACTTAGAAATTACTAAGGATTTTCGTCAAAAAGATTGTGACACGTTTTTTATTTCCTTACGTTTTCCGCACAAACCTGTATCCGCCCAAACATTGGGCCGATGGGTCAAGGCAGAACTGAGTTCTGCAGGAATTGACATCTCGGTGTATTCGGCCCATTCCACACGCCACGCATCCACTTCGCTCGCTGCGAATAAGGGACTAAATGTCGACGAGATTCGTTGTACCGCGGGCTGGAGCAGATCATCCGAGGTTTTCGCCCGTTTTTACCAAAGACCGATCATTGAGAGCACTTCTTTTCAATCGGTGATCTTGAGCTCTTATTAATGGAGCGGATTAAGCGTATTACTTGGTTCGCCTTAGTTGAGTGGCAGTGTTTGTGTTTCCTTGAGCGCGTATACACATATGTATATATAGATGTAATTGTATACAGGTACACTAATAGACATGATCATGAAGCCTCATATACATGTCCATTATTTCACCCTTCACAAATCTGTGCTTTAAAAATCTACACTGATATCCCCATCCGGACGAGAAGTGCATAATTGATAGGTTGAACGAACTTACCACCTCTGTGAAGTTAGCCATCCAATTTCGGCTTTATTAATTTTCACTAATTGGTATCGTTTGGTGGTTAGCCGTTCTCCTGTAATATCAAAAATAAAATTTGGGTGTGAAGTTAGCCCGACATTGTTTATTTTTGCACCAATTTTAATTTCAAGTAGCTCATTCGATTCGGAATTGTTTGGTGGTCACGAATATGCTAATGAAAACGTTTGGTGGTCAACCGTTTTCGTAGAAATTAGAAAAAACCGTTTTTGAGTATCACTGGTTTTGGTATCACTGGATATTCCCCAGATAAATATTATTTATCATACAAATTCACTTTCAAAGGCGTCAACAGATGTAAAATCGTTTGGTGGTCACGAATAAACTAATGAAAACGTTTGGTGGTCAACCGTTTTCGTAGAAATTAAAAAAAACCGTTTTTGAGTGGCATTGTTGCAAAATTCCACAAACGAATATTATTTTTCATACAATTTCACTTTCAAAGGAGTTATTGGATGTAAAATTGTTTGGTGGACACAAATAAACTAATGAAATCGTTTGATGGTCATCCGTTTTCCTAAAAATTCGAAAAAACCGTTTACGACTGGCATCATTGTAAACTCATTAGACAAATATTATTTTTCGTACAAATTTATTTTCAAAGGCATTATTGGATGTAAAATTGTTTGGTGGTCACGAATATATTAATGAAAACGTTTGGTGGTCAATTGTTTTCTTTAATTGCAGAAAAAATGCTGCCGAATGGCCTTGCTGTAAAACTCCCTAGAACCATTTTAATTTTTCAAGCAAATTTCGCAAAGAATTATTCAATGCGTAATCATTTGGTGGTCGCTAATTTTGTAATTAAAACGTTTGGTGGTTAATGTCGTTGTGAAAAAAAGGTAAATGACGACGTGCACGCGTTTCATGCGGATAGGTCATTACACGACATCGCGGAATTAGCGGAAAAAATTTCATTTTTTTACCAATTTCACTTTGCGAGAGATCATTCAACACGTAATCGTTTGGTGGTCGCAAATTTCATAATTAAAACGTTTGGTGGTTCGTCTCATCGTCAAAAAAGCTAAATGATTGCGTGGGACTTTTTATTAGGATTAGGTCATGTCACACTTTAGAATTTGCTAAACAAATTTTGTTTTTCTCTACCAATTTGACTTTGCAACGGGTCATTCGATGCGTAAACGTTTGGTGATCGCGAATATCATAACGAAAACGTTTGGTGGTCATCCGTATTTGTAAAAATTCGATAAAACCATTTTCGATTGGCATCATTGTAAACTCACTAAAAAAATATTATTTTTCATACAAATTTACTTTCAAAGGCATTATTGGATGTAAAATCGTTTAGTGGTTACGAATATATTAATTAAAACGTTTGGTAGTCAACCGTCTTCTTTAATATTACAGAAAAAATGCTTCCGAATGGCCTTGCGGTAAAACTCCCTAGAACCATTTTAATTTTTCAAGCAAATTTACTTCGCAAAGGATTATTCGATGCATAATTGTTTGGTGGTCGCGAATTTTATAATTAAAACATTTGGTGGTTAACCGTTTCGTTAAAAAATAAACAAAACCCGTATGCGTTCTGTAGGTGTAAATGGGTGCTCAGATTGGTCGTTTGTTGGACTCGTGTTAGCCCGGATCTATAATAGTGTAGTAAGTCTTAATTGCCATAAGGAAAATTTGCAACCACCAAACGATTACGCTTCGAATAATCCTTTGCGAAGTAAATTTGCTTGAAAAATTAAATGGTTCTAGGGAGTTTTACAGTAAGGCCATTCAGAAGCATTTTTTCTGTAATATTAAAGAAAACGGTTGACCACGTTTTTTGATTAATATATTCATGATCAACAAACGATTTTACATCCAATAATGCCTTTGAAAGTAAATTTGTATGAAAAATAATATTTGTCTAGTGAATTTACAATAATGCCAATTGAAAACGGTTTTTTCGAATTTTTACGAAAACGGATGACCACCAAACGTTTTCATTAGTTTATTCGTAACCACTAAACGATTTTACATCCAATAACGCCTTTGAAAGTAAAATTGTATGAAAAATAATATTCGTTTGTGGAATTTTGCAATAATGCCACTCAAAAACGGTTTTTTCTAATTTCTATGAAAACGGTTGACCACCAAACGTTTTCATTAGTTTATTCATGACCACTAAACGATTTTACATCTGTTGACGCCTTTGAAAGTGAATTTGTATGATAAATAATATGTATCTTGAGAATTTCCAGTGATACCAAAACCAGTGATACTCAAAAACGTTTTTTTCTAATTTCTACAAAAACGGTTGACCACCAAACGTTTTCATTAGCATATTCATGTCCACCAAACGATTCCGAATCGAATGAGCTACTTGAAATTAAAATTGGTGCAAAAATAAACAATGTCGGGCTAACTTCACACCCAAATTTTATTTTTGATATTACAGGAGAACGGCTAACCACCAAACGATGAGACTGGACTACCAAAGACCACCAAACGACCACCAAAAGATACCAATTGGTGAAAATTGATAAAGCTGAAGTTGGCTGGCTAACTTCACAGAGGTGAACTTACCTGAGTGAAGTTCAACCTTAATTATGCTATCTCGTCCAGATGGATAAATCCATCCCTCCCGTTCCCTTTGGGACAAATTTGTGTTTTTAAAGAATGATGATACAGGGATGCGCAGGCGCGGCGGGGAGACGCGCCGCACAATATCGGCAGGACACCAAAAGATTTATGCTTCAAAATTACCTGTTGTGGGTAACGCAAGGAATGCGACTACACTGATATCCATCCGGACGAGATAGCATAATTAAGATCGAACTTTACTCAGGTAAGTTCGTTCAACCTATCAATTTTCTGTTGATCTATTATACTCGAAGTCCAGAGTCGGGCCTCTTAAAACTATTTCCATTCCTCGTCTCGAGCTCTGCTCAGCAGTTTTGTTGGCAAGATTGTGGAGTAAGGTGTGTTCCATCCTCGAGACAAAAATCGCTAAAGTTTGTTTGTGGTCAAATTCCACGATTACGTTGCGGTGGATCGCCTCATGCTCGAGAAAATGGTCGATGTTCGTCGTAAATCGCATCGGCGAAATACAGCGGCTGACTTCAGTTTCGGATTGGCGGCACGTTTCCTCATCCAAAAATCCCGCCGATTTGCTATCTCGGGAAGACGACCCGCTAGGTATTGCGACGTTGCTTTCCCCCGGGAACGCCAGGTCCAAGGGGGCTACGCCCAATTAAACGTACGAGAACGGTATTTTTACTAATGCTCGAGAATGCTTTCGAAGCGATAACGGTAACTTGCATACGGTATCCCCCAAATATCGGGCGAGATTGCTCTCGACACGATAGCGGTAACTTGCAAGAGCGGTATCTTCCCAATACTCTAAATTTTTGGGCGCCAGGCGCGACTTCTCGCGCCACACAATAATCAACGAGAATGCGGTAACCAACTAGAAAGCGTTACAAGTGCCGGTAGCTTTTTTAGGGAGCGTCCCAGATGCGCACAGTAATAAACGGACACCGCAGGCTGAGTGAAACGAACACAGTAACAAACGGACACAGACCAAACGGACACAGTAATAAACGGACACAGTAACAAACGAACACAGTAACAAACGGACACAGACCAAATGCGCACAGAGTGAAACGGACACAGTAACAAACGGACACAGACCAAATGCGCACAGAGCGAAACGGACACAGTGCGAAATGGACACAGACTAAATGCGCACGGACCAAATGCACACGGACCAAATGCGCACACTGCACATGCGCACACTGCACGCGCGCCCGGACCAAATGCAATCCATGTACATTGCAAGCAGAGTAAAGTCCACATAGGTTAGCGACTTGGACGGGGTGGGTGCGGGAGGGGGGCCGAAGGCCCCCCTTGCACCCCCCCCCGTGTGTGTGTGTGTGTGTGTGTGTGTGCATGCAAAGCATTCACTGCATCACATGGGTTTGCGACTTTCCGTGTATGCATTTGGTCTGTGCGCATGTGCAGTGTGCGCATTTGGTCTGTGTCCGTTTCGCACTGTGTCCGTTTCGCTCTGTGCGCATTTGGTCTGTGTCCGTTTGTTACTGTGTCCGTTTTGCACTGTGTCCGTTTGTTACTGTGTCCGTTTCGCACTGTGTCCGTTTGGTCTGTGTCCGTTTGTTACTGTGTCCGTTTCACTCAGCTTGCTGTGTCCGTTTATTACTGTGCGCATCTGGGACTCACCCCTTTTTTACTCCAGACGGTAGAGTGGCGTGGTTCTTATTGAGACTAAAAGTGTGGAGATGTCGGATCGAGGCAGGTCGTATAAAGACTCGGTACTCAAATTGTTAAACAATTAAATAGTATATTGTATTTCTGTAATAGTGAAAACGGTAACAATGCCACAATGAGCTTACTCGAAGCGTCTGCATACAATTAATTCACGGATATACTTTGGTAGAGACAGAAACGAATTATAGACACAAAAATGCGAAAACTACAGAATTGATAATATGAGGCGGGAGGCCGACGAGGCTCTCCGCTCGAACAGAGACAAAATTTATTAATCGCGGAAACAATTCGCAGTAACAATGATTCTAATCTATCTATGACTGTCGGCTCCGGCGCAGTCCGAGAGGGACGCACTCGCGTTATCAAATATTCGAGGCTGGTCGGTCCGGGCCCTCGTGCGGCCACAAAACTCTACTCTTTACTTCGAGTTACTTTACACAACAATAGCACTAACGGTATCAGATTCGGATGACCGATGTCACCAGTGGAAACGGTATCCGGTCCCGCACGAGGGTTGACCGCCTTTTCCGAACCTTACGTATTGATGGCTGCCGAGTGGTGGCCTTACAAAGTGAACGGTGTCCCGGTCTTCGAAGTCCTTAGCGGTAACTGTCGGTATCCTGGGGCTCGTCCTAGCCACAACGTATCCTGACACGGCCTGCCGAACAGTGAAGAGCCCCGGTCCCGCGCCGGCCGGCTCGAGCCGCCGCGCATGCGCGTGCTTCGATTTTCGGTCGATCCGCACGCCTCGATCTCATGCTGCGCCGCATCGCTTTTCTAATTGCCTCGTGATCCGCGCGTGACGACTTCCGCCGATGAGAGTGCTCTAGCTCTGCCATTTTCGGTTGGCCCGGCTGGCCATGCCGTGGCCGAACCGATCTGCGTGGCGGCGGTTGACAGTTTGACGGTCGCTCCCCCGGTCTGCAGTCCGGTGGCGTGCCCTCGACGTGATTCCTTCCAAAAATCTTTTATGTCGCCATGCGGTATCCTAGCTGCCACGGTTTACTTGCGGCAACGGTATCCTTGCGGCTCAGGACGGTAACAAACAGCGGGGCCTGACGCACGGCTTGGCTGAGAAACTCTTGGCGGGGCACCTCGCCTACTGTCGATTGCTCGCGATACTATTCCCCCGATGGCTGCTCCTCCTCCGTTCTCGGTACAATAAAATTAAGCCCTCACTCGGTGCCTTAGTCCTAAATACCCTAATTAATCTGACGCGGTAACACGGAAACTAGAAAAGAAAAGAAACAAAACAAAGTCGCATCTTCCTCGGCTCGGCGAGGAGGAGCCCCAAACCGACCCCCTCGGTCGGACTTACGCCCTTGTGACGAGCGCGACCGGACGCGTTACGTCACAGTATCGTGAATGGCGTGTCGTAGTGGCACGGTCTTGAATTTCTCAAAAGAAGCGAAAGCAAAAGATCATGACCTGAGAACGACGCGTTTATTTCGGAAACCAAGGTGCCTGAAATACGAAGGACGTCTGCTGTCGTTACTCATGTAATGATAACAAACCCGATCTCAGAGATTATTCACCGTTTTTCAAACTTAGATAAATTACGCCGAATCGTGGCCTATTGTCGGCGATTTATCAGGCCGCGGACTTCTCAGCGGAGAGAATCAGGGACGCAATTATTGCACGAGGAAATCTCGAGTGCGTTGCACGCACTTTGTAAAATAATGCAACAGGAGGAGTTCTCAAGGGAATTAGCTCAGTTGAAAAGAGGAGTAAAGATTGATTCCTCCAGTTCACTAATTTTATTGTCGCCTTTTTTGGACAATTGCGGTTTGTTACGGGTTGGAAGTAGGCTAAGAAACGCACAATGTTCGCGCGACGTGCGTCATCCCATCCTGTTACCGAAAAGTCATCATTTTACTCGGCTTATTGTAGAACGAGAGAACGTACATAATTTGCATGCGGGGTTGCAGGGCACCGTGTCATCGGTTAAGCAAAAATTCTGGCCACTTTCGTTGCGTTCAACGACGCAGAAAATTATTAGACAATGCATTGTTTGCTTCAGATGTAAACCAATTGCGTCGGAAGCGAGGATGGGAGATTTGCCGCCTCCTCGGGTAGTGCCGTCGCGACCATTTTTTAATTGCTGGGTTGACTACGCCGGTCCACTAACAGTGCGGGAAGGTAAACGTCGGAACGCTCGAAATACTAAGGCATACGTGTCTGTATTTGTATGCTTAGCCACTAAGGCAATTCACCTTGAGCTGGTGAGCGACTTAACGACGGAGGCCTTCTTAGCCGCCCTTAAGCGTTTTATTTCGCGACGGGGCAAACCATTAGCAATGTACTCAGATAACGGTACAAATTTTAAGGGAGCGTCACAACAGCTCACAGAGCTGCACGCGTTTTGCAATGCAAACGAGAGACGAGAGGAAATAAAACGTTTTTGTTGTGATTCCGAAATGTCGTGGCATTTTATTCCACCAGGCGCGTCGCATTTCGGTGGTCTATGGGAGGCGGCGATAAAGTCCGCGAAGCATCATCTTCATCGTATCGTAGGTAACGCGCATCTAACTTTTGAGGAATTGCAAACTGTTCTTTGTGAAATAGAGGCTATACTTAATTCACGTCCATTAACGCCGCTGAGTTCTGATCCGAATGATTTAACTTATATCACACCGGGACATTTTTTGATTGGTGACGCGTTAAACGGGTTTCCGTGCCATGATTTAACTGACGAAAATCCAAATTGACTCATACGTTGGCAAAGAGTCGAGCAGCTCCAACAACACTTTTGGAATTGGTGGAGCCGCGAATACTTAAATAATTTGCAGCAGCGGCACAAATGGAAGGAGAATAAGGGCGAGCAGCTGTCGATCGGCCGAATGGTGCTCGTGGGGCGGTCTGCAATACTACCAATGCAATGGATACTTGGCCGAGTAAGCGAGACGCATCCTGGAACCGACAGCGTCGTAAGATCGGCTACTATAATCACATCCAAGGGAAGCATCATCCGACCATTGTCCAGGCTTGCAATATTGTCGCTGGAGGAAGACAAATGAGACGCGTGATCGCGAAACGTCACAAACAAATAAAGTTTTTCAAACAGAAATTTGTAAAAAAAAAGATTTAATCAAAATTCTAACGACGACGACGCTCAAATGACTCTTAATAAATATGCGTCGTCCAATTATCTGCATTTAGTTAGCTTATTAATATTTATTCATTTATTTATTTATTAATAACTTATTTAATTTATTTGACTCTATCACTTATATTTTCATTATTTATATTGCTCTGTTTATTTATACTTTTGTACATTTCAATATTTACATCTATTTTATTATTTATGTAATGACGAAATTTTAATTATTTATTGTATCTAATTATATTAATCAAATGTTTCAAATTTGAAAGACACAGTCTGCCAAGGCGGGCGGTATTTCGTATTGCTTAAAAATAAAAATATATATATTGACGCGTTGAGTAAAGGCACACGGTTCTAACAGATGATGTACACGGACACGCCGCGTGTTTATCTCAGTTTAGTTTATAACGAACCCGACTTAACTTGAATTCAGGAGATTTTTGGAAATCCCGTCATCTCCGTTTGTACATCTAATCAGGTGCGATCCTGCTCGAAGATTCGCGCCACGGGCACTCCTATAAAAGACGTCGACTCGTTACGAACCTCCGCCCGACCTATCTTGAACTCAGATTCTAATAAAACTCAAGATAGTTGCACGATAAGACAGTTTTCATTTAATTATCTGCACCACCATCCGCGCTCGTCTTCATTATAATTGAACAAAGGCCAATGCCTTGAATTGCGTCGCCCGTGGATCTACAACACCCGGGATTTACACGCGAAAGAACAAACACCTTTCATCGTATTTATAATCATAATGATTGTGAGCATAAAAAAACTCCTTGTACGTGCACAGCATATTTGTTATTTTAGAATTTTTAAAAGACACTTTAGCCATGTTGTTTATCACCAATTCGATACACCTTCCAATACCAGCAGGAATTTTTAGGTACATGGCATCGGATGTATATAACATTTCTTGAGCGACTTGCTTTGCTCAATAACGATTACAATGTTCTGGATACACGATTTCATCGTTCCGACACTGATTTAATATCATGATATATATTTTCCGCCTCACATGATAAGGTCAATTATAAATATATATATATTGTTTATATACACTCTATTTATCGCAACGCGTTTAAGCGTTTCACATATACCAAGTTCTCGATCATGTATAAATTGCACTGGTGATATTCGTTGCACATTCATGTTTTTTTCTTCTTGCCAATCTTCTAGCGGTTCATTGTTAAAAACATGTTTGATATCTTTAATGTCTTTCTCATCCATGTTGCGCAGTTTTATAGTAAAAGTCTCTACAGTGCGCACTCTGGGCACATATTGCATGGAATTATTACATACACGTGTTGACAGCAGTTCGAGCAATCCCGATAATTTAAATTTTCGAGACGATCGGTTTGATGCTCCCCAATAGCACTCATTCGGAAGTATCCCGTTTGAACACGTAACGATTGGACACAGCTCGATTGGACACGCACAATTGGACACGGCTTAATTGGACACCGCACGATTGGACACCGCATTATTAGACACCGCACGATTAAACACACACACACATTCACATGTGTGTATGCAGATTCTAATACAGTTTACATGGGTTAGCGACTTGGATGGGGTGAGTGCGGGAGGGGGGTCGAAAGTCCCTCTTGCCCCCTCCCGTGTGTGTGTGTGTGTGTGTGTGTGTGCGCGCGCGCGCGCGCGTGCGAGCATTTTCCGCACCACATGGGTTTGAAACTTTTCACGCAAAATGAGATGCTCCTAAAAATACGTATACAGACATTTAAAATTCACTTTTTTTCTGGCAGACCGACGCTTTTTTCTGTCAGATGTTTTTAAGGTTAGATAATCTATCATATAATATATAAATGTTTTTCACTAGAAGACTGCAGTGTCCAATAATGCGGTGTCCGATCGTGCGGTGTCCAATAATGCGGTGTCCAATAATGCAGTGTTCAATAATACGGTGTCCAATCGTGCGGTGTCCAATAATGCGGTGTCCAATAATGCGGTGTCCAATCGTACGGTGTCCAATCGTGCAATGTTCGTGTCCAATCGTGCGGTGTCCAATAATGCGGTGTCCAATCGTACGGTGTCCAATCGTGCAATGTTCGTGTCCAATCGTGCGGTGTCCAATAATACGGTGTCCAATCGTGCGGTGTCCAATCGTGCAATGTTCGTGTCCAATCGTGCGGTGTCCAATAATACGGTGTCCAATCGTGCGGTGTCCAATCGTGCAATGTTTGTGTCCAATCGTGCTGTGTCCAATCGTGCGGTGTCCAATCGTGCGGTGTCCAATCGTGCGTGTCTAATCGAGCGGTGTCCAATCGTTACATGTTTAAAAAGAGATCACCCCACTTATTCCCTTTCTAATGTCTTACATATCAATTATACACTCGGCACAGAAGGCTTAGAGCACCACTCGTAAAATAATAGAAAAATATTGCGCAATGTTTAGTGCGTCCGTTTAACGTAAAAAGGTCCGCATGTGATACAAAAAGCCTTTGCTGGAATAACTCGCGGAATCACTAATAATTGAAAATTCGTCTTTATCGCTTATCATATCTTCATCGAGATTTTCAATATCATTGTTTATAATAACGTTTTCATCGTCAGACACAATTATGATGCCTTCGTCGTTTGAAATACTCACGACGTCTTCCGTTGTTAACAGGATTGACCGTATTTACAATACTTAGATACGATTCGCACGCATCGTAAGCTTCGCACCGGCTGTGGTACTTTGCGCTTCCCAACCAATTATATATTTCATCTATAACCTTTTGTCTCTTTGTCTCAACCGGAGCATTCATCATTTTTTGTTTATACCTATACAATTTCAAAGTGAGCCGCTGTTTCTACGAACAGCCTGATATAGGCGCTAGACTGCGAATCGCATCCTGCAAATCGTGAGGCGCTAAAGTGTGATCTCAAATCGTGTTTACAAATTTTTTAGTCGCCGGGCGACACTTTTTGTTTACCGCTGATAGCGGAGGGGTTTTAAAGACTTATTTCCCCCTTCCCACACATCTTCCTTTATTAAAATATCACGAGCACGAGAGTACCGCATGGATGGGAGCGAGAGCGCGCAATGGGTGAGAGCGAGAGCAAAGATAGCATAAGAAAGAGAACGCGTGTTACATATCGCGCTTTTTTCCCGCCATCTCGCGACATAGTAGGGGAGAGAGGGGTAAAGAGCGATATTTTTGATACCCTTAATAAAAACATATTGACTTTTCAAAGGCGTCTCTGAAATTGTTTACGTCTGATAAGCGGGATATCGGTTTACTTCTGATAAGCGGTTTTTCTCGGGACCCCGGGTGACGTCATCTCTCTCCGCCGTAACACCCCCCTGCGCCTACAAGTCCCCCCGCACATACGCACCCCCTTCGGAGCTCCCGGTCCAGAACTGGTCTAGTATTCCTACTTTTTTTATATATAATAAAATCGATATAATAAAATTATCAGTATGTATCAGTAAAATAAAAGTCTACGTCTATGATATGTGTGCGCAAAGTTTAATTTTTTAATTCTAATATATGGGTAAACAATTTCTCGTTTTTTAATATTATTAATTAAAATTTTGATAAGATTGACACCCGCATACATAATGATGTTAGGAATATTGCAATTAAGCTCCGCTTGGTTTGATAAGGTATCACAAATTTATACGTACGAGAGGTCGCATGAAACCTACGCAAAGTACTGGTAAAGAAATCTACATAAATAATTTCTTTGGTCTCGATGCAATAGTATAAATACGTTTAATTAAAATTGGCTTAATAATATGTTTAAATCTAAACCTTTCTGAAATTTTTATTACAGTGCATGAATTAGAGTTGGTATCTAACTAAAGAAGTGCAATTTTTTTGTAATCGCTGTGATAATATTAATTTTATCGACTGTGTAAATAATCTATTATATTATAAATAGTTGTGTTACGTCCGGGGAATTTCATGTTTTATTACCCGCTGACCTTTTAGAGATAAACAAGATAGACAAAACGCTTTAAAACTTATCTGTCGTCGAATGGTTGCGAGAAAAAAAATTTCCGCGCCGCGAAGGTGTCTGGTTCTCGAGAAAAATTTAGGACACTAAAGTCATTAAAATTTGGCAGGGGTCAGGCCCCGGTGAAATAAAAATGAAAATATTTACTTGGTTCTTGACAGTTTAAAACACTTACGGAATTTTCCTTACGACTGCAGATAAGTGCCAGACGCGAGTTGGATTAGTTGAAAAGGATGAGGGCGCGTTTGGTTTCCAAAATAATAAAAAATATATAAATGGACCCAGTGTTTATCAAAACCGGACCACATCATGTCTGAAAACTATAAATTTTTTTTTTTAAGTCAAACACGCCTATCAAGGCGCCTGAAAAAATGCGCGGCTGGAAAACATAAATTTTCTTCCCCTTTCCAGATAAGAACATCCAAAAATTTTAACCCTTTCTCCTCTACTGGATCCGAAATTTTCAAGCGAAGACAAGAAAAAGCGAAACCAATGGTCGGAGAGCTTAACAAACACCACTCCAAAACCAAGCAACCACCTATCCAAAGGAAACTCTAAAAACTAGTTTCCACGCATTCCTGAAAGGAATCCCGCCAATTAACAGCCTCGAAATACCCACACCCAAAATTTTCCTTTTTGGGGAAATTAATAAAATCGATACTCCAAAAGTCGGAGTTAGTCGTCGTAGTCGTCGCCTTTATCGCCACTCCGCTTTCTGAATTCTTATGTTGCTCTGCAACTTGGTTTCTTCTTCTACCAAAAGTGAGTGTTAGTTAGAGTCGAACTCACAACTTAGTGTTGGGTGCTGAACTTTCGAGTCTTACAATTCGGTCCAGTGAGTGTAACCTTTATTCCGAGCCTTACCACCTTCGGCCCGCATTGCCTCTGACTCGGACCCGTTCGGCCAGCACCAGGTTCGACCTATCCGGCGGGAAACGCCCTGGCAAGGAAGTTTAATTTCAACCCCCCAGCGGGTGACCTTCTTTTAGACATGTAACGATTGGACACGGCTTGATTGGACACGCACGATTGAACACGGCTCGATTGGACACCGCACGATTGGACACCGCATTATTGGACACCGCAGTCTTTTAGTGAAAAACATTTATATATCATATGACAGATTATCTAACCTTAAAAACATTTGGCAAAAAAAAGCGTCAATCTGCCAGAAAAAAAAGTGAATTTTAAATGTCTGTATACGTATTTTTAGGAGCATCTTGTTTTGCGTGGAAAGTTTCAAACTCATGTGGTGCAGAAAATGCTCGCACGCGCACACACACACACGGGAGAGGTGCAAGGGGGGCCTTCGCTCCCCCCTCCCGTACCCACCTCGTTCAAGTTGCTAACCCATGTAAACTGTATTAGAAATCTGCATGTGAATGTGTGTGTGTGTGTGTGTGTGTGTGTGTCCAATCATGCGGTGTCCAATCGTGCAATGTTTGTGTCCAATCGTGCGATGTGCAATCGTGCCGTGTCCAATCGCGCGGTGTCCAATCGAGCCGTGTCCAATAAAGACCTATAATCAAAGATGCGCCAATGGTCCCCCACCGTGACTCTTGTCCGCCATCTTGTACCCATACTGGTGATTGGATGGGGATTGGGAGGCTGGAATCTGGAGTAGTGGAGATAGTAAAAGTAAACAATGCGAGCCTGCTCCAAGTTCTACGCAACCATATAGCAGCTGTAAATTTAATTTTTCTTGTTCTTCCTGAGTGTATCGTCAAAATATAGTGACTCTCAAGAGTGCAGAGATTGAATTACCTTATAATTTCTGACACATTCCTTTAACCTATATTGCTCAGCACAAAGCACTCTCCCCTCTTCCTTGCCCAGCGTGGGTACGCAATGGCGGATAAACCACGTGACTCAAGTGACCAATCAAAATTGTGTTCGCCATTGGCGAATCTTTTATTATAGTTCTTTAGTGTCCAATTGTGCGTGTCCAATCGTGCGTGTCCAATCGAGCCGTGTCTGATCTTTACGTGTCCAAACAAGATACTCCCATCTGAAACTTACTGAAAGATTGATATTTCTGAAAGATTCTAATTAATCAATAGTTATTTGTGCAAAGTGATTTAAGGCAGCGATCCCGTAACTTTTTTCTTAAGGTAAAAAAGTAAAAAATGCAAAAAATGATAAAATTTTTCTTTATTGCCACCACGTTTCTAATCCTTAATTGCATTTATTTTTTACATATCCATCTTAAGGGAAAAATAACATGATTGCTACCCTAAACTCACATTTGCACAAGTAACTACTGATTTGTTAGAATCCTTCCTTAATCTCTACAAATGATCAATAATGTTAGCAAGTTAAATATTCTGTTCAACAAATCAAACGGCTAATGGTTTGACATGATCATTCGCTACACAAATGATTTGTTGGAAGAATCAAAGAATGTTAGTAGTCTTTATGGTAATAATTGCTGCCACAACAAATAAAAAATAACAAATTAAATTTGTTCCTCGAACTGCTATATTTGTTGTCACTATAGTTACAAATCAAATTTGTTACAGTAGCTTTTGTTAATTTAACAAAAATATTTGTCTCAGTGCGGTAATCGAATTTTCGGGGCCCTGCGCACGTGAAATTTTGCGCTTCCTTCTCGGCAGCGGCTCCTCGTTTCTTAGCCAAACGCATCCTCCGTCTCCGAGACGTGGTCCTCGCCTCTCCATGAACGGAAAATATGCAGTTGATCTGCGTAGCCTTTGCCGGGAATTTTGCGGGATTTGCTCCCTAGCTGCGCCGTCCGGGCGCCCTTCCTGCGCGCCTTCCTCGGATCCTACAATCGTAATTCGTCAGCAGTAACAAGACCTTTTAATGTGCTGAAAAATTGCAAGCAAGGTAAAGACGACTTACGGGCCCCTCGCTCGAAAGGAGTCTTCATAATTCCCTCGTCGGTAGCTCACTCCATGATCCCCGGGAAGGTCCTCAGTCGAGACGAGACGTCAAAAATTACAAGATAGATCCCATTGGTCACCGATTTCCATAGCACTCACGAGGCAACACTCTCAAAAACTTTAGTGATTAGAAAAAGAACAACACACGAGATGGTACACATAAAAAATACGACGCGTCACGTTTCCGCGTCCGCTTCCGAGCAGGAGGACGCAGGACCCGCGTGATGTAAACGCATAAGGCCCACACAGTACACATCTTTCAGAAAGCTTTCTGAAAGATATCTTGTAAATTAATATTGAAATATAACATTGTAATTATTCAGAAATATTTTTAAAACATTTTATTAAAAGAATTTCCGACTATTTCAAAAATATTTTGAAATACTTTAAAAATATTTTGTATGCAATGTCTAAAATATTATTAAAAGTTTTCAAAAATATTATATTTAAAAGCTTTGTGAAAGATATCTTGAAAATTAATATTGAAATATAACATTGTATGCATTCAGAAATATTTGTGAAACATTTCATCAAAATCATTTCCGACTTCTTCAGTGAAATATTTCAGAACTATTTTGCATGTAATGTCTAAAATATCATTGAAAGTTTTAAAAAATGGTATATTTAATATAACAGCCGACATTGAAATAATCCTGAGTGTCATTAAAATATTTAATACAAATATTTCTTATTTGATTTCTAAAGTAAAATGTAAAAAAGTTTTTAAAATATTATTAACATGACTACTTTTGCTTTATTTACATTATTAACTTTTTTTTTCGCGTCGATGTGAGCTGAGTACAGCTCCATACAGCACATCTTTCAAAAAGCTTTCTGATAGATACTATATTTGGCAGTGTGTTATGTGGAAACTCAGTAAAAAACTGTAAAAATTTACTTTATATTTATTTATAAAAATATAAGTTAATTATACATGTTTTATTCTTCTGACAACATCTATTAAAATGATCTATAACAAATTTATGGATGCATAAACATGAAGTATTCGTGGATCATCACTACGCGTTAGGTTGCGTGCGATCATTAAAGTCAAACAACGTCGATGATGGCAGACACTTGGATGGGTGACTGTTTTTACACAACATCGGAAGATTTTAGAAAGTTTTTAAAAAGCTGTCAATGGAATATAAAATATGTCAAAATAATATTTTGGACATGTTTCGAATATATTTCAGACACATAAAATGTCCACTTACATGTCAGAAATGTATCTAAAGTATTTCTGAAAAGTTTCAAAAATATATTTCCGATACATTTTTGAAGATTTCAGAAATATTTCAGATACATTTCTGACATTACATGAAAGCGGACATTTCATGTATCTGAAACATATCTGAAACATGTCTGAAATGTTTTTTTGAAATATTTCAAATTTTATTGACAATTTTCTGAAAAATTTCTGAAATCTTTTAATGCTGTGTGGAACATACACACAAATTATGATACTAAAAGTTTCTTGAATTAAATAAATATTGTTTATAAGCTTTCAAACATTTTATAAATTTATGTATTTGTAAATCTACACGGAGAAAATTTTATAGAAAAATTTTAGAGAATTAAACTATGTGAGTAGTATAAATATTATCGTAATTTGATGAGAAACATAATAAAAATTTCCATAATTCCTCCTTGGTTCGCGTTTACTACTTACCATAGTAACTTTTATTGTTTTCTCTGTGTATTATAAGTTTATCACAAGAATTAATTTTATTAAAAATATAAATTTTCTAGTTATTTAATTTTTAATTAAGAATATAAAGATAAAATGAAAATCTTATTTGGTTATTATTTCGATTTTAATCGATAAAATTTTGTAATGTTTTTTCAAATTTAAATTTTATTTTCGAGCACATGATAACAGTTTTTTTTTTAATTTATAATGACAATTTATGACGTTTAAGACTATCATCAAAAATATATTTTTTATTAAAAATAATTATTATTTATTAAAAAATTAATTTAGTAATCGTTTTTTTAAGCACTAAAAATTGATATTTTTTTGTACACATGTATGCATGTACACGTACACACATACTTTTTGTCGTTAGAAAATTTTATTTTCATTAGAAAAAGTAAGAAACTATCATAACTCAAAGGGAGAATCCAGCGTCGCTCGTGCGTAGCCATTACCGCTTGTTGTAACAACTTCTCCCGCGCGCTTAGTAATCTCAAGGCTCAAGCGCTGGGGGGGGCGACCGGGCGCTCCGCGCGCTTGCATTTGCCGATAGGCCGTGCTAATACAGCAAATTTTACAAGTCAATAACTTGTTAACTATTGTGAAAATAGAAAAATGGTAAAGAACTTTTCTGTTCAGTTTGATGCGCTCTACCTGCTCATAAACGTCCCATAAAGTTTTACCAAACACCCTGTATATGTTTTTATATGAAACATTTTTTCCCGGGTGCTCTGCAAAAATCTCAGATTAAATCGTGGCTAATACTTTTTAGTGAGATATTAAAAATAAAACCATGAAATTTTATATGCCTCTAAATTTGATAACAAAATTAGCAGAAGAATTTGAAAGGACTTCGGACGGGATTCATAGACCGATCTTAAGCTCAAGCATTGTCTTAAATCTAGCTTCGAGCCGACTTGAGACTTACTTAACCAATGAAATAACAGCATTGACATCTCAAGATCGTGCTTAAGCTGGAACTTGAATAAGATTTGACTATGAATTCCGGCCTTCGTTTGCCTACAATCCCGATTGCCTACAGCTTTGTTTGCACACAAATTTAGCAAAGCTGTTCGATTGCCTACATTCCCGATTGCCTACCATCCCGATTGCCTACAGCTTCGTTTGCACACATGAAAATAATTAAGGTACAAGAGTAAGATTGCACACATGACATTTCGCATATGTACATTGCACACATAACATTATTACGCTCATACACATTGCACACATGATATTATTTCGCTCATACACATTGCATACATGACATAATTTCACATATACACATTGTACACATGATATTAATACGTTCATACACATTGCATACTTGACATTATTGCGCACATACACATTGCACACATGACATTATTGCGCACATACACATTGCACACATGACATTATTGCGCACATACACATTGCACACATGACAATATTGCGCACACGCACATTGCACACATGATATCATTGCGCTCATAGACTCTGAAGGCACGATTCCAATAACTTGAGCGCCTTGATTTGATGATGGTTTTTGATAGTATTTTTTATGCTTAACAAAAAAATGTATAGATCTTATTATAAAGCTAACTGCTTTAGTTTTCGAGATATATCATATTAAAAATAAAAATAAAAGTAGATTAAAAATAAAAAGAAAAGTAGATAAACCTCGCTTTGCATGGACAGTCGCAAACCCATGTGATATAGTACAAGCGTGGACGTAATTTCAATCAGATTACTGTTTTAGTTAATGTTAGGATAAATTTATAGAATTTGATTGGTGATGTTCGTTTTACACTGTGCGCATCTGGGATTCTCTTTCTCTTGCTTACAGAGTGTATGAATGCAATGATATCATGTGTGCAATGTGCATGAGCGTATTAATATCATGTGTGCAATGTGTGTGAGTGTAATAATATTATATGTGCAATTATGTGTATGAACATTTTAATATCATGTGTGCAATGTGTTAATATATGTTTTTTTAGCTTATGTGTGCAATAATGTTATGTATGCAATGTGTTTGTGCGCAATACCCAGATAGCACAGGACGTCCTTAGGATCATCCTGAATATGTCCCGGGATGTCCTGGGATCTTGTCAGGATATAATAGTTGTATTATTGTAAATATTTTATATAAACATTTTATGTATAAATTTGACTTTTAAAGTAAGTTTAGAATGTTAGATTATATAATAGTATTAATATAAACTAAAATTGTACTTATGTCTTGAGGACATCCTTGGGATGTCCTGAGGATATATGTATTCTAGCTGAAAACGTTATTCTTAAAATATTGTATAAAGAGTTTCATTAGTTACAAAATGTCTGAAGAAAAACTTAAATATAATGACTGTATAAATACCAGACATTTTAGATAGCACACAATGTTTTAAGAATATGATACCCTGAGAGTCCTCAGGACATTCTAAGACAGGCCTCAGGATATTCTAAAACAATCCTCAGGACATTCTGAGACAGTTCTTAGGACGTCCAAAGAGAGTCTTCAGGACATCCTACAAAAGTCCTCAGGACATCCTAAAATAGTATTTAGGAACTTCTTGGACGTATAGTAATTTTGGAAAAAAACGGGTAAATTAATATAGCAAGTGAGAAATTTTTGAATATCGTACATATTTCTAGAATGTATTGCAAAATCAAATGTGTAAAAATGTTGACTTCAAAGTCAGATTGAATGTCTACACTTATTGAAACAATATGGCATATTAACAATACTAAAAAATTATAAAAGATGACATTAAATGATTTGTTTATTTTATTTTATACAAACGGCGCAAAAACAGTTTTTTTAATAAGTTATTCCACATGCTATTTCGCGCGCATATGTAAAAATGATTTTTAAAAACTGTAAAACTTTATATTTATTTATAAAAATATAAGTTAACTATATATGTTTCATCCTTCTGACAACATCTATTGTAATGATCTATAACAAATATGTATGCATAAACAAAAAGTACTCATGGATCATCAGCGTTAGGATGCGTATGGTTTTCGAAGTCAAGCAACGTCGGCGATGGTTGATACTTGGATGGGTGATCGTTTTCTCGGGTACAGAGATTAAACATGCTTTAACAGATACAACCGTCGCTGAAACATGTATAGTCTTCTTCTTCTTACAAAATTATCGTAGAAATAATTTGAACTTTTAATTTTTTGTTAAAGTTTTTTTTCAATTCTCAAAAACTGTTAAAAATACTTACAAATATTAAAAAATTTTCTAAATTAATTGGAGTTTTTTATTTTTTAAATTTTTCTGAGAAACGTTTCAATTCTCATAAAAAATCGATACATTTATCAAAAATCCTAAAAAAAATCTAAAAAATCTGACAAAAAATGGTCATTGTTTGCTATTCCTGAGAATGTCTTAAGGAAATCCTATGGTATCCTTTAGGACGTTCGGTGGACTGTCCTCAGGATGTCCTGAGGACTAAAAAGTGGCGCTCGTTTGCTATTCCTGAGGATGTCCTGAGGACGTCCCGAGATAAAATCAGGACGTCCTCAGGATATCCACGAAGTCTGTCCTGGACGTCCTGAAGACGTCCTAAGGACGTCCGTGTGCTATCTGGGTAATGTCATGTGTGCAATGTGTATGAGCAAAATAATATTATGTGTGCAATATGTATAAGCGTAATGTCATCTGTGCAATGTGCATATGCACAATAATGTCATGTGTGCAATCCTACTCTTGTACCTTAATTATTTTCGTGTGTGCAAACGAAGTTGTAGGCAACCGGGAATTTAGGCAATCGAGCAGCTCTGCTAAATTTATGTGCAAATAAAGCTGTAAGTAATCGGGATTGTAGGCAAACGGAACCTCTTCAAGAATTTTTTTTAATGCGAAGATTTGCATTCATTTAAATGCCTTTTTTATTGAAATTGAATGCGAAGAATATGTTTAAAATCAAATAAATTCTTTTGAATGCGAGAGTTAATATTTGAAATGAATTAAATCTCTCCAAAAACAGAATTCAAAAGATATTCAATTGAATATCTTCTGAATTCTACTTTTTGCAAAATATCAATATTTTTTAATTTTTTTCAATTCGACATTTTATGCAGAGTACATATTTGTAATTGTAAATTAAAGGTTTTTATTTTTGTAAGAAAAATGCTGTGCCATCAAAACAGTAGATAAGTTTGAAAGCACAAAACAATAGTATTAATTTAATTGTTTATACTTCTTCATTATATGAATAGAATAACAACAGTTAGGTATATGTACATGCTTCCGCAACCTACACATCAGTAAGTCGGGTTGCCTATCGAGAGGGGCATGCTTTACCGGTAAGGTAATATCGGCAGGATAAGATTAAATCGCAAGTTTAGCGGGGAATGAGGCAAAAGAAATTGAATTTTACCATTCTATTACAATGTATAATTAATAATGTAATAAAAAACTATATTTAATGATACAAATATCTGACTTAACCTAACATAAATAAAATTTAATAAATATTTAAAATTATAATTATAAATATTTATAATTATAAAACAATTTTTTTTAATATGCTTATATAATAAATTTGTTTTTAAAAAACCACAGGATTGCGTTTTTAACGCAATCCTGCACATAAAAAAAATTTTTTGCTTAATTATAAGGAGAGTAATCTCTGAAAATAAGTTACGATTTCTATTTTTTAAAATTTATTTTCCAAAAATTGATACTTTAATTCGTTGAAAGGCAAATAAGTTTTGTTTCTTTTGTAGAACATGATTAGACCTGCTGGATTCAAAAGATTATCCACTTGTTTTTATAAAAGAAAGTCTTTCACAGAGATAATAAAAGAAACCGTAGTCTGGATGTCACTCGAAAATTTTGGAACGCAAAATGCTGTCACTATGTTTGATTTTTTCTATTTAATATAAATAAGGATTATGTTCGTTAACTGCATTTGAATTTTAACAGACGCTATATGTTGTTTATTCGATGTGTTATTTTTCTCCCTGCACTTCTTGCGCTTCTCGTGTCGTAGCCTTCCGATCATTTTTTGTTTGACAGACATTGGCGTGAGTCACAGAGGTTAAAATGCGTTAAAATTTAAGATATATCATAATGGAACCGGAACAAAATCATTATTTGTATAAAGAATTAACAGACATGATTCTTATTTATGGCGAGTGTCGAAAAAATCAAATGCAAACAGCTGCACTTTACACCCAAAGGTTTCCGGACAGACGACACCTAGACCACGGTTTTTTCATCGTCTTCACCAACGGCTAGAAACAAATGGGCAATTTTATAAATTGAGCAAACCGATCCATGTTCCACAAAGAAACCAAGAGGCAATTGAAGCTGTTCAACAAGCTCTTGAGGCAAATCCTCATACAAACACAAGAGCAATTGCCACAGATTTAAATATGCATCATGTTACGGTGCATAAAATAATTAAACATTTGCTGGGTTTGCATTCATTCAAACAACATACAACACACAAACTTAAACCTGGTGATATGCAACGACGTTTAAATTTTTGTGAATAGGTTATTGATCACGTAAGTTTAAATTTTCTATTTTTTTATTATTCTATAAAACCGGACATATTATACCAGACACGTTGTTACTATTTATCGACTTGCAACGTTAATTTTATACTAAATTATTCAGTTTTTACGGGTAGATTTTAATGATGCTGGAAATAATATACTTTAAAAAAATATTTTTTTGAGTGATGAAGCAATTTTCGGAAGTGATGGATGCATAAACCGTCATAATGAACGTTATTATGCACAGCACAATCCACACTGTATAAAAGAAAAAAATATTTAGGGCAGGTGGACTCTAAATGTGTGGCTTGGAGTCATAGGAAATCACGTCATTGGCCCTGAATTTATTGACGGAAATGTGGGTAAAACATCATTATTCACAATTTCTTCTCCACCGGCTTGATGAGCTTTTGGAAGATGTTCCACTAGCTAATAGGTTAGAAATGATCTTTCAACAAGATGGACATCCTGTCCATACTTCTCTTTTGGCGAAAAGAGTTTTAAATCAAAAATTTCCTAGGAAATGGATCGGACTTCATGGTCCTCAGGAATAGCCACCACGTTCTCCGGATCTTACGCCTATGGACTTTTTTGTGTGGGGTTTTTTAAAAATAAAATATATCAAACTTTACCAATAAATAAAGAGGATTTAAAAAATAGAATACGCAACGCATGTGCAGAAATCACTTCTGCCATGCTGGATAGAGTAAGAGAAAATTTTATGCGCAGAGTCGCGTTATGTTTAGAAGAAAATGGTGGTTATATTGAGCATTTATTAGTATATTTTACTATAAAAAATATTAACCTTCTTTTGTATTAAATTCTATTATTTGTTCAACGTTTATTAATTTTATTATTATGTAATTATCAATATTTGTACCATTAAATATCTTTCATCTATATTATTGAATTATACTTGAGTACAAACCGATTCTTCCCCCCCGCCCCCTTGCTTCACCATCGGACTTGCAATCTGAGGTTCTCTACGAAAAATTTTCGCATACGAAAAAGATGCTGCGCGTTCACTGATAACTAAAAGGTATGTATCAATTAGTAAAAATTATAGCGCCTCTTTTGTATGCGAAAATTTTTCATATAAATTCGAAAATAGAACTCAGATTGCAAGTTCGATGGTAAGTGAAACAAGGGAAATCGGATTTTACTCAGGAATAGTTCATATAATATAGATAAAAAATATGTTTTATAGGATAGATATGTTTAATAATACAAATGTTAATAATGCCGTAATAATTAAATTAATAAACATTAAACAAGTGACACAACAAATTTATAAAACAAAGTTAAATATTTTTTATTTAAAAATATGCTTATAATAAATGTTTAATGTAACCACTTTTATTAAATACAACACAATTCTGTGCATAAAATTTTCTCTCATTTTATTCAACGTGTAGGAGTAATTTCTGCACGTCTTAGAAATTTCATTTTTTTAGAATTTTTTAATTTTTTAGGAATGTTTCATATACTTTATTTTTTAAGAAGTCCCATAAAAAGTTCATAGGTATGAATTCCAGAGAATAATGAGCATTTCTGAAAACCATGCAGTTCGATCTCCCACTCTAAAAAAATGTTTGAATTAAAATGATTCTAGCTAAAAACGAAGGGCGGGATATCCGTTCTGTTAAAATATAATTTCTAGTTTATTCGCGAGTGGCACGTCTTCAAAAAGTTTATTGAAACGATGGAAAAGAAATTCTGAATAATAAACATCCCAGTAAACACATTTTATAGCGGCAATATAACATGGAAGTTACATGTAATTTAACATTGTTATTCTTGTGATATGTAGGTGATATATAACATGGAAATAACCTGTTACGTAATATTTGTTATACGCAAGTGATCTAGCTGTTATACATCGTTTTGGCGTTACAGTTATTCAACAAAAATTGTATAATCGTAACATAACACGTTCGTATCAATGTTATTACGGAACGATGTGTCGTAGTTGACTCAGAAATCAGACATTATAACATCCTGAATGACAGATCTATTTAATAATAAAAAAAATTATTATAAAGATAATGTTTTCAAAAATAACGGTTTGTCTACAATTACTGCAAACAAAAAATGCACAAAATCTAAATTCATCATGTGCTGAACAAAAACAGAATAATAAATGTATACTATTCAATTTTTCTTAAAATTATGATCTATACAGGATGTCCCAGAATGAATAATTTTTATTTTACAGAATGAAAGAGAATAAAATTTTAAACTAAAAGTTCTTTTAAAAATTTTGGCTTAGACTATTATTTACTGAATTATTAATAAATAAAGTTGATCAATCAGACGGCGCACGGCCGGCATATGCAGCAGTGTAGCGTGCCATGTGACTCCATGGGCTCTCCACGCGCTTATTACAATTTCCCTTACTTAAAACTTTATTTTTATTTTTTATATTAATGAATAATTAAATAAATTTAAATTAATAAATAAATAAAGAAGTAAATAACTAACAATAAGTAAACTAATAAGTAAATAAATAAAAATAAATAAAATTAGAAATTATTTCAATTTCTTATTATTTTTTATTTTTAGTTGTTAATTATTTATTTGTGTACTCGTATTTAATTACTTAAAATATTTATTTGATTCAATTACTTAATTCTCATAGTTGACTTAGCAGCGATAGACAAAATTAACTACGGAGAGTGTGTTATACAAAGGTATAAAAAAAATTGTTGATAAAAAGTGTTAAAATAAATTGTTAGTGAACAATTTTTTTAAACAATTTTTTAAAGAATTATTTCAACATGTGTTTTTTTAATTATTAGAGTGATTTCTTTTGTAGCAAAGGAGCTATCAATTTTTACTTAAAAACAGTTTTTAAAAAAATGTTTAAACAATTTCTTAAATAATTTCTTAATATCGACATGCATCATGCGTTCCTTATGCAATTTTTGCCGTAGAACTCGGTGTTATTATTTTAAATTTAATTAATAAAAATAGTTCGTATTCTACCATTTTTTATTTTTTTCTTATTATTTGAAAACATTTTTTAAAGAGAAAAGGAAGGAGTAAAAAAAATTTTTTTTTATTTAAAAGTAAACATTTTTACGTAAATTGCGGCTAAGATTTGTTTCACGTTTTAGGTTTTTGTGGCCCTAAAACACATGCTGAAATAATTCTTTACAAAATTGTTTAAACAAATTGTTTATTAACAATTTATTTTAATATTTTTTATCAACAATTTTTTGATACCTTTGTATAACACACTCTCTGTAGTTAATTTTGTCTACCGCTGCTAAGTCAATTATGAGAATTAAGTAATTGAATCAAATAAATATTTTCAATAATTAAATAAATACAAGTACACAAATAAATAATTAACAACTAAAAATAAAAAATAATAAATTGAAATAATTTCTAATTTTATTTATTCTTATTTATTTACTTATCAGTTTACTTAGTTATTTATTTCTCTATTTATTTATTAATTTAAATTTATTTATTTATTTAATTATTCATTAATATAAAAAATAAAAATAAAGTTTTAAGCAAGGGAATGTGTAACAAGCGCGTGGAGAGCCCGTGAAGCCACATGGCACGCTACGCTGCTGCATATGCCGGCCGCGCGCCATCTGATTGATCAACTTTATTTATTAATAATTCAGTAAATAATAGCGTAAGCCAAAATTTTTAAAGGAATTTTTAGTTTAAAATTTTATTCTCTTTCACTCTGTAAAATAAAAATTATTCATTCTGGGACACCCTGTATAGTTAACCATCTAATTAATCATTTGAACGCTTCAAAGATTAGTGCTAAATAGATCGCAACTTCCATCAAATTATTAAGGTTATGGAAAAAGATAAATTTAACAATAAAATTAATAAGTAAATAAATTAATGCTATTTATTTTTAATGTTTTGCAAAATTTAATTGCTTTTATAAAAAATAATATAGTTGCGTCAGTTTACATGTGTAGGTACATGTAGACAATAACAAGTACCCATATCGATGAGTCAAATTGGCGTAGCAGGTAGAGTACAAGGTTCGTAATCCTAAGATCCCGGGTTCAAACCTAGCAGCGGCAAGTAAGAATAAAATAAAAAATAACATAATTTAAATTTAATTAATTAATAAAAATGTATCCTAAATGTAGTATGTGCTGTTGATAAAAATAATTTTAAAAAAATGAAATTTTTATTTTATTTTATTTTTCTTTGTAACTGTTGTGTAACGGTTAGATAACATGTAATTATAACATGTTATATTGCTGAGTCGGAAATTGTAACTTACATGTAAGTTACGTGTAATTTCAGAGTAACGTAACCTGTTATATTCGGTTACATTGCTGTTACACTGCTGCTATATTACTGTGTTCACTGGGATGCATCCACATTTTCTTGAACAAATTCGAGGTCAACAATGTGATAAGCTTCTAGCCACGTATCCATCGGCCTTAAATATTTTTTATACAGTATGGATTGCGTATATAGTAATGCAATATGTCAGATTATACAGCTATTGGTTCTAAAAAATATTTTGTCAGAGAATGTTTTTCATAACTAAATAAATTTTTGGTATCACTGAAATCCATCTGTTTAAGTTAAATAATTTAATATAAAATTAATGACGCAAGAAAATAACCAAAAATATATTGCAATAAAATATTAAAAAACAAACTTACGTGTTCAATAAACTATTCACAAAAATTTAAGCATTGTGACATATTGTCAGGTATAAATTTTTGTTGTTTAAATGGATGCCAACCCATAAAATATTGTAAAAATGTAAAATTGTTTTACACTTAGAAGAAATTGGTTACATATCAAACATTTATTATATAAGCGTTTCAAGATAAAAAACATTTTTTGTTCAAATATGTTTATCAAATTTTATTAGATTAGATCAGATATTATTATTTAATTAGTAAATATATATTTCATATTATATTATTGGATTTTACACTATATTAAGTTATAAAATTCAATTTCTTTTGCCTCATTCCCCGCTGGACTTGCGATTTAATCTTATCCTGCCGGTATTACCTTACCGGTAAAGCATGCCCCTTCTGACAGGCAACCCGACTTATTGATGTGTAGGTCGCAAAAGCACTCTACGCAGTATTTTATAGATAAATTTAAAATTTTCATCAAAATATCAACAGCATAGCTATAAATTACTACACAAAAAAAAATTGTTTGTATAAAAACAAATATAAATATATAAAAAATATGTCCAGATATGTTTATACTAGGTTTTTTGTAAAATTTTTGGTTGATATAAAATAAATAGTAGTACGTCATATTAAAATTATTTAAAAAGATATTTTTGCATTGTTTTTTTTATGAAAAGTTAAGTTTAAAGAAATGAGAGAAAATTGCTTATATATAATCATATATATTTTTTATTCATAGAATATACTATGTGATTATCTATGGATAATTTTTTCTTATTTTTTATACTTAACTTTTTGTAAAAAAAACAATGCAAAAATGATGTTTTTAAATAATTTTTGTCTTTTCAGTATGACGTACTATTATTTTTTTATACCAAACAAAAGTTTTAGAAAAGAAAGAAATTAGTATAAACATATATGAACATATTTTATATATGTTTTTATATGAACAATTTTCTTCCGGGCAGTATTACATATAAGATTTTCTTATAATATCTATCTAAAAATATAAATTAATAAAGCCAAGAATTTTTTTCTTATATAAATTACAATATAATAAATACAATAATATAAAGAGAATTATTTTGTTCATTTTTATTTTTTTGAGATTTGTATAGTTTTACATTTTACACATTGTTTTATATAATATAGTACGTTCTATCTATATTTCATACATACATAAATATATAAAATATAGATAGAGCATTGTCTTAAGGTAATATTAGCTGAGATAAAATTTTTCTTTTCCACGCATGCATGATCGCGATACGATATGTATTTTCTTATCTTATTTAACGGTTATCTTTTAAGAAGACGATGCTCCAGCTTACATTTAATATAGCTATGATTTGTATTCAATGCTGTGTGTGTAATAAACCTTTTTGTCTCTTTGATACGAATAATTTATAAATTGCCTTAAGACAGTTTAAAAAGTTTTAAAGATAAAATGAGATACGTATTATACGTTTTCCAATTATATTTACGATATATAGTTGGAAAATTGTTCCTATCAGGAAAATAGTTAATGATTACTAATAAGATAATTACTATAGATCAATTTTTTTTATTACTAGAATGCATATAAATGACGTACAAAACATGAGAATATAAAATCTCAAAAATGTAAAAATGATCAGAATAAGTCTTTTCATGTTATGTTGTAACAAAAAAAATTTTTGACCTTATATTAATCTATATTGCATATTTTATTTTTATTTACACATCTTATACATTTTTGTTATTAATACTTTTGTATTAAAAATCCAATAACATTTCCAATACATATAGACAAGAAATAAAGTTACACCAAGCAATTTATGGAACCATGCAACAACAACACTCTATCATTAGGGTAATGAGATAAATTACATTTTCGTGTTAGATAAGCGGCGATGCGCTTATAAATTTAGGTGCGAAGATTGCACGCGACGTTCTTAATATCTGAAAATCGTGGAAGCAACATGGCGCAAATCAATGTTGCTTTTTCGCTATTATGTGTTCTGTGCGGCATAACGTTCTCTTTTGCCTTCGTTTTCGAGGACTGCGGTAAGGGTGTACCCTAAAAAAGTTTGGAGAATTTTTTAACAAAAAGCTCAGTTATTATTTCTTTAACAAAATTGTCCGTTAATTTTATATTAATTTAATTTAATGGTAATTTAATTAATATTAACTAGTTAATTAAAATAATTAAAATGGACAAGAATAATGTTACTGGTCTATCACTTAATGCGGTAATTTCCGTTGCCTGTAAAATAAATAATTTTGTTATATTAAAAATAATTTTTTATTGTCATAACTGCATCTCAGACAGTATAAAAATTGGAACATCAGATATCTTCAAAATGAGAAATTCTTTAAACGCCATGTCATTAAAAAATTATACTGAAAAAAAATGTAATATATTCAATAAGATATGTCATTGCGGGCTGCCAATTACAGATATACTTAATACAATAATATATGCTATTGCAGTATCAACATTGTACTTGCATTAATAGCAAATATTATTGTATTGAGTATTTTATGTAGTTGGCAGCCCGCAATCACATATGTTATTGACTACATTTTTTTTCTGTGTATTAAAATGATTTTAAGTCGTTTGATTTGCGTGCTATTTGGAGTGAGATATTTTATGCTACAATTTATTAAACAATTTGAAATCGATTTTAATGAACAAAAATGTAGCTTTTATGTTTAATTAACATAAAATTAACATACAACATATAATTAACATATAATAAAATATAATAAATTTAAATATAGTATAAAACGCTACAAAGTTTAAAAATTGAAGAAAATGCAATCAATAACAATGTACAAATATTTTTAAATTATTAGATTTACTATAAAAAAATTATTTTTAAATTTATCCAAGAATTTGCAATTAAAACATAATTTTAGATTATTCTGTACACTTATATATAATTTTTCTTAATTTCTTTAAACACTGATAAACACTTTTATTAAACAACAAATGTAATTATTAATTTTGACCTGACTGGCCTTATAAATATATTTAATTAATTAGCGCACAACGTTTCGACCGTAGGTTTCGGTCCTTTTCAAGTGCGTGAGTACATGGAATATATTCGCTTATTGCCTTCGGGTTTCAGATATATATCTGAGAACATGTCCTAACTCAAAAAATGTGTACAAAACCATTTTATTCCATGTACTCACGCACTTGAAAGGGACCGACACCTACGGTCAAAACGTTGTGCACCAATTAATTAAATATATTTAAGGCCAGTCAGATCGAAATTAATAATTACATTTGCTGTTCTTTAGACTCACTGGCGAACAAACGATCATATTACTTTTATTAAACTTAGAATTATTTCTTAAAGCAATAAATGTTATATTTTACGTCACAAAAGTCAGTTATTAAAATTGATCATTAATTTCCATCAAAAAGAATTAAAGTTAATATAAATAATAAGTAAATACAATATTAACTTCATAAATAACAAACAATATATAAGAATCTCATGACATTGCTTAAAAAATCTTAATAAGCATTAAGTGTATTATTAATGATGTAATTTTAGCCGTTAATTATAAATTAGAGGACGATTATTTACACAATGAGGATCTTTAATCAAGAATCTAATAGCGGAAGCTATTATACGTTAATTAATTTAATTACTTATATTTGAGTGTTTATCCGATGTATATAATCATTTTGCAGCAATTAGCTTACATGTAACTTTTTATTACTACAAGACGTAATTACAGTAAATTAGCAATATAAAGAGAATATCTTCACGTGATGTCAAGATTTATACGATCTTATAATTTATAAATATATCATTAAGAAATTTTTGAAATTTAAAAATGTAATTTTAAAAAGTTTATTTTATTAATTTTGCTTAAATTAAATTAAATTTGTGTTGAATAAACATTTATTTCTTTTCATTAAATTTGTCCAATATATGCTATAATGCATATCATTTATTTGTAATAATGTGTGCTTACTAATTTTAAACCTACTTTAGGTTCGGAGATAGGAAAGATGACTTCGGTTTCGATTTCAACTTGCGATGTGGCCGATGAGAAATGCTCATTTCCTCGTGAAAAAAAGATAGATGTAGCTGTCAAATTTATACCAAGTTAGTACAAAATAATTATATTTCAATTGTATGCTTTTTTTCTTAGAAAGTTTAATATCGGTAGGAAGAGTGATTATTCAATGAAAGTGTGATTATTCAATAACAATTTTATTTACTTACTTACTTAATTAGAACTTTCAATCAAATTTTTACACTGATAATGTAATAAGTATATTTATAAAAGTAATTAAATTATATTAAAATATTTTCTATAGGCATTGATGTTACGGATGTCAAAGCATATGCATTTGGTGTGTTGATGGATGTGCCTATACCCTTTCCCCTAGAAAAACCTGATGTCTGTAAGGATCCGAATTCTGGGCTTAAATGTCCTTTAAAAAAAGATCAGGAGGTTGAGTATAAAAATTCATACGTCCTGGAGAAGAAAACGCCCACGGTAATTTTTCTTTGAATTACAATGTTAATTTTTTTAAAAATCCATTTAAATCTAAGGTAGATTGAGGCAAATCGGATCAAAATAAAAACTGAGATCATATTCGTTATATTCTTGTCAAAACTTGTAGCACGCAAATTATTTCGTCTCTTTCTCTTCCGTACCTAAAATGATAAACTTAAAACCGTACCAATTAATCAATTCTTTTGATCCGATTTGCCTTTATCTATCCTACATTTTCCTTCTAGATCTACATTTTCTTTTTATTATATTTATTTTGTTATTACTTTTAAAATTGTGTAATTATCTTATCACTAAATCATTTCCTTTTTTTTTAGTTGAGCATCGATGTTATATGGGAATTTAGAAACGACAAGGACCAAAAGATTATGTGTATAAAATTCCCGGCGAGGGTTGTATAAGAGTATGGAATTTTTGTAGCGATTATGACAGATTATTCAAGTGAACACGTTACCTATACATTAGTTTCTAAATAATAAATCTCGCTACACTTTCAATGCATGTTGATGCGAATTTCACTTATTGTGAAATTATGAAAATAATAAACAATAGAAAAAAATTCTTGATAACATTTGTATTTTTTAAAAATATTTTATGGATATTCTTTTAATCTTATCTAATTCTTAGTTTACTTTTCATGGGTTTCAAAGATAAAGAATATCACACAAGCGATTTCTATTTTTATATGTACCATATATATTTTTTCTAGTTTTATTGGAAATGTAATAAAAAAATTTTCTGCCAATGTTTTATGTTCTAAAATATGCAACGAGAACAGTTTTTATTTTATTCAGCATTGTTTTAACGCTATAATTAATATTATATTATATTTAAATTATATTTAATTAACTGCACGCGTATAATCTATGTAATTTTTTTATTAAAAAATTTGTTCTTTAAAATATTACACAAAGATTAAAATTAAGTAATAAAAATATTAATATAAATATAACTTAAAAAAACATTGACGATAAAAAACAACAAATAGAAAAAGAAATATTCATTTACGTGTTTAATTTTGCAAATTAGAGGTATTTGTTTTTTTTATTATCTGAAAAATTTATTTGGTAATTCACATTTTTCTGCTACATTTATTTTATCTCATCCGTGTTCGGCATTTCTTAAGCTCCTTGATCCACTTTGGAATCAAAGATCGTGTTCGAAGGGATAATGTCATACGTGCTTAAACTTAAAATTATCTATATTTATATATATCTAATAATAAATGTATGGAATTGAATTCGTTATTAAATATAGTATATCTGGGTATATATAACAAAAAAATTCTTGCGATAATGTAAAATAATTAAATGATAAGAATTTTAAATACCTCTATTAATAACAAAGTGATTAAAATGTTTATATTTAAATAATTACGTTTAAAATTTGTTCTTTTAAACTTTTAACAAAATTTAATTACAAGTTATATTTGTAATTTTGTGTTTATAAATAAAATAACATTTTCACTACACATTTATTATAAAAAAACATTCGTAATTTTTATCCTTTTTTGTCATATTTTTGTTCATTGTTAATGTTTACCAAAACCCAAATTTATTTTCTCTTGCACAACATGCAAAATATGTATACTAAATCTATAAGTTACACAAAATATTGGAATAATTCCTATATTGTATATTACACCTAACAAAAAATTAAAAAATTCTTGGATTTACAGATAAATATTTTATTTATTTTTGCACACACATATTATATAAAACAAATTATACATATAATTAAATATAAATATAAAAATCTATAGTATATAAAAATTCAAGTAGATACTCATCATTTTATCTTTTATTAATAATTCAGAAAAAAATTTGATAACATTTTCCAATGAAGATTTTCTCAACGAGAGCGAGAATAAAGTTGCATGAGACAAGTCATTTATAAAACCATTTGCTATAACAATAATCTGTTATTAGCGTAATGAGATAAATTACATTTTTGTGTTAGATAAGCAGCAATGCGCTTAGAAATTTATGTGCGAGAATTGCATGCAACATTGTTAATATATGTGTGAAAATCATAGAAGCAACATGACGCGGATCAGCGTTGTTTTTACACTATTATGTGTTCTGTGCAATATAATGTCTTCCTTTGCTTTTGTTTTCGAGGACTGCGGTAAGTGTGCATCTCTAATAAGCATCTTTAATAAGTTTGGAGAACTTTTCTGCAAGAAGGTTATTTTTCAGTATTTTTTTAGTACGAATGTAAGTATGTTCCTAATTTAAAATCTTAATTAACTATAAAGTATTAAAGTTTTACTTCTTTATTAAATCTTTAATTTTAAAATTTATTAAGAGCTAAGATTACAGTGTGGCAATTTGGTTATTAATAAGCAAAAATGCAAGAATTGAAAAAAACTAGATTTGCTATAAAAAAATCTTCTTTACATTTCTAATAAAATTTGCAATTAAAAATAATTTTAGAACATTTTTGTTTTTAATTTTATATGGGCTTTTTTAAAACTTTTAAAAGCATCAATAAAAGTTATTATTAAAATTTAAAGTTCTTAAAAATGAAAAATTTTATGTGTATCATGCAAGTTTCTATTATTAAAATTCATCTTAATTTTTTTACTAAAGACAAGAAATTAAATTAACGTAATCAATTAAATATGATTAATTTCGTAAATGCTAACAATTTACAAGAATTTTTTTAAATCGTTCTAAGAGCAATCCAGCAAATATAACATAACACACTATTAGTAATGTTCGTGTTACTAATAACGTATTATGAATCGCTTTTAGCGTTAAATATAAATTAGAAGAAAAATATTCGCATGATAAAAATCTTTATTTAAAAATATAATACCGGAAGCTATTAGCAACATTACCCACGTTAAGCTATTTAATTACATATCATTATGGATGTTTGTCTGATTATTTATGATTACGTTGCAGCTTACAGCTGTAAGCTTTTATTACTGTGAAATATAATAAGCAAATCAACAATATAAATTACTTATATAAAAGAATATCTTTACGCTATGCGGATACATTTGTGGAATTATTAATTAAGTCCCTTTTTTTAAATTAAATTAATTTAAATTTATGTTAAGTATAAACATTTATAACGCTCATCTATAGCCCAAATTATTTATAATAATATACTTATGATTTAAAAAAAATCTATTTCAGGGTCGGAAATAGGCAAGGTTAATGAGATCTGGATTTCAACTTGTGAGGTGTCCAATAAGAAATGCTTGTTAACTCGTGGCAAGGACATACATGTAAAAGTAAAATTTACACCAAGTTAGTAAAAAATAATTTAATTAATAAAAATAATAAAAATAATATAATAATATATTCTATTGTGTAAAATATAATATTAAAAATAGTTACATAAACACTATGTAATATTTAATATATAATAGTATTACATGTAACATTATATTTAATTTAAATAATTGTATTTTAATAGTGTACTTCTTTCAATGTGTTAGAAAAAAAATTTGATATTTTTGGTATAATTTGATTATTTGTTATAAATAAATTAATATAGATACATATAGGTAGATTTAAAATTCTTATTTAGAATTTTAAATTATAATTTTATAACTATAATGTTACAATTTTATATGGAAAATATTAATTAGATATTATATATTAATATATTCTTTTACAGATAAAGATATTTTGAACATGAAAGTATATGCATTTGGCATGTTGCTCGATGAGCTTATACCCTTTTCCATAGAAAATTTTAACGCATGTAAACATCCAGAATCTGGAATTAAATGTCCTTTAAAAAAGAATCAAGAGACTCATTACAAAGCTACATTCACTGTGGAGAAGAAAATTCCCTCGGTAATTCCATTTAGAATCACACTTAATCTGTGCCACTTTTTCTCGTTATTTAAGTATCTCGTAAATTAAATAATCTCGTAAATTAAAAATCTATCATATGTGTGATCTACATTTTTCAAACTTTTCATTATTATATTTTTTGTTATACATTTTAAAACAGTGTTAAAAGCACTACAAAAGCTATTGGCTTAGATTTTATTTTGAAAATTCAATCTATTTGTTGTTTAAAAAAATGTATTAGATATATAAAATTGTGCATCTATATTGTATATCGTCATATCTCAAACATTGTGAATTAAATATTGCGTAACATTGAGAATAATCCAATAGAGAATTGAACGCTTGTTAACTCTATTTAAAGAAAAAAATATATACACATAAGAAATATACACATAAGAAAATATACACGTAAGAAATATACACATAATAAATACAAAGGGTGACTTGTACAATTCTCATATAGCTCCTTAAATATTGTTTGAATTTTTATTGTTCTAAGTTTTGTTCTATGTTTTTTGGTTTTATATATTATTTTTTAAATATATTTACTATAATTTAAATATATTTACTCAAATATATTATTCCATTTAAATAAAAATAATGGAAACATCTTAAGAAAAAAAGTAAAATTTATTTTTAAAATGGTAAAAAAGTTGTATGATTATCTGTCCCAAGTAACAAGCTAGGTCAATTTGACGTTAAAAAGTATGTATTATTAAATATGTCACTTTGATGTTAAAATGACAACAATTAAATAACGTTAGCTTGCTACCTAAAATGTGTGTGTGTGTGTGTGTGTGTGTGTGTGGCCATTTTTTAAAATAAAATAAAATAATTTTTTAAAACAAATCTATTAATAATATTGTTATAAGCAGAATAATTGGAGAAAATGTATTTATGAAAACAAATTTATGACCTTTACGTAATTAAAAAAACTATTTTTTGAAAAAATTAATTTTATTCTATTATTTGTTTTTCTTCAAATCATATATAATTTTGGTTTGCAATGTTTTTTCTTCCAAGATATTATTTTATTGTATCTATTACAATGAGATATCTATCGCTTTAAATTACTATCTCTTTAAATTTTTATTATCTATTGTTTTTAACTTGTTTTTGTTTTTCTTTTAGTTGAGCGTTGACGTTATATGGGAATTTAAAAACGAGAAGAACGAAAAAATTATGTGTGTAAAATTTCCGGCGAAAATCATGTAAGAATGCAGCTGGCATTTTTGTCGTAATATATTATCTCAGCTTAATATTTAAGTTTAAATAAGTTGCCTATATAGATTAGTTCTTAAATAACGAATCTCGCAGCGTATGTTGATGTAAACTGATTAAAATTATAAAGATAATAAAGGATAAAAAAATTCTTCAAAGCATTTGTATTTTTAAAAATAATCTATGTGATTCTTTTAATCTTATCTAAGCTTACTTTGCATGTACTCGACGAACAGCAAGGATAAAATGATGTACCTGGGAGTACCCGGGTGATGTTTCGGAATGCAGTCTAAAGATAAAGGGAATATATCATAAAGTTTCTATTTTCATTTTCATTTTCCTTACCATTTTTAATTATTATTAAAAATATAATATTATAAAAGAAACATTTTTCTATAATTTATATTATACAACAAAAGAATAGTTTTTATTTTATTATATTGTAATAGCGTCGCGCGCGTGTGTTTTAATTGTTTTATTATCTTTATTTAATCGTGCGTAATCTATGACTTCTTCATTAAGAAATCTGCTCCTTATATAAAATATATCGTACAAAAAAGTACTTAAAGATAATATTTATTGTAAAATAAAAAAATCCTCTATAAAAAAAAAGTCGATAAACAAGAAAATATATTAAAATACTTATCGTTGAAAGATCGTAAACTTCTGACTCGATCGGTACGTCAATAATCAAAATGGTTTGAAGACTGTACTCTTTTGTTAGTTGCTACCGGGGGACGCGGTACGTTTTGTTTGAGACAACTGCCAGTAGACGCCTGCAGACCCCAATACAGGCCTGAAATCATCGTAGCCGTTATTAGTTGTGTGGCAGTCGTACGAGTAGTAGCAACATGAGCCGAGTTACGATTGTTGCGGTCGCGTTCTTCTGCGCGCTATATTGCTCCGCATGTTGTCTTGCCTTCACGTTTGACGATTGCGGTGAGTGAGCGTTTATTATTGTTAATCTGTTACTGCGAAAAAGAATCATTTTGTAATAAACTTGTGCTGGATGAAAGATAATAAAGTGATTTACAACAAATCTACGTCAATGAAAAATAATAATGAATTATGTTATAACAATAATTGTACGATGCGCCGAAGAAATGGTACGTTTTTGACAAATGTCCACTGCGCGTTTATTTATTTAAATAATAATAGAAAAATTAAAACTATTATAACAAGTTTACAAACCTAAATTAATTGACGTTAATTCGCTGAATATATAAAATATCAATTATTAATTATATTATTAAAAAATATCGAATTCTCGAAAAGTTATTTATGTTAAATTATCATGTTAGCGTTTAAAATTACAAAAGTTTTATTCAGTATTTTGAACAATACATAAAAAAAGGATCTAAAGAAAATCTTAAAATTGAATAAGAAAGAAAAAAGCATTCTCGATATTCTCCTTATAATTAGTGACGTTTAAAAAAATTTTTTTCTGCCTTTGCAATCTAAAAGCCTTTGTTACAGATAACGAGCAGGAAGGCATAATGTATACATTATACATATTGAATGTATGTACATATATAGATCTAGTTTCAATGAGTTCAGGTTACAACAATATATATAGTTTCATTATATACATATACATAAAATAGGATTTTTTCTTAATACTAAAAAGTATTTTAAATGCGTCCAGCATCTTCCTCTCATTGCAATTTTTTAAAAATTACATTAAAAATACGTTTTAATTTTAATTACCTAAATTAATTAATTAAATTAAAAATACATTATAATTTATAATAGATTTTTTTCCTACCTGATCAAAAATTTTTCATGTAAAAGTATGTAAAAATCTGTAGAATTATGTATCAAAAATGTCCATGCAAAATTTTACATTGTATATTTTTATGTAATTTTATATAATTTTGATATAATTTTAGAGATTTATACATACTCTTGTATAAAAAAATTTTTGCCAGGAAACAAATAGCTTATTTACAATTATATATAATTACATATAATTATACATAATTATATTTAATTATATATAATTACATATGAATAATTCTTTCTCAATAAAAAATGTTTCATGTAAAAGTATGTATAAATTTATAGAATTATATCAGAATTATATAAAAGTATATAAAATTATGTAAAATTATATAAAAATATACAATATAAAATTTTGCATGGACATTTTTGATACATAATTCTACAGATTTTTATATATTTTTACATGAAAAATTTTTGATCGGGTAATTGCCTAATTTACTTTAATTTTTAATTATTTTGATTTACTGTACATTTTTTAAAAGAAAAATATGATTGTATTAATCAATTTTCTCTTTTGAAAAAGACAGCAAGAAATTCTCTTTTTAATGTTCAATAATTTTTTTGAAATTAAATATATTATTTTTTAGTGGCAATGAGACCCATGCTACGTTTTGTTTATTCTTTATGAAAGACTGATTACGTTATCCATTCAGTAATGTGAGAACAGTTCTAAATAAGGGATAATGATATATATGACGTGTATTTTCAATGTGAAGAAAGAAATGATATGACTCGCACCTTGTAAACCACAAGAATTCAGTTATCATCAGAGATAATGCATAATAAAAGCAGGACAAAGTACAAAACATAATTGGTGTCACTGACACTAAGTTTTATCATCTAAAAAATTTTATTTATAAAATTTTATTTATAAAATTTTATTTAAGAAATTTGTTCAGAAATAATAAAATTATATTATTATAATAAAATTTTCTAAGCAAATATAAATAAAATTCTTAAAATTTTGGTATATAATGTTTTATTACTAAATATAAGTAATCTGATTTTTGGATATATAATTTTTGTTATTATGATTATCAAAAAAGGATTATAAGAAATTTAATTAAATATGATATATTATTTTAATTATTTTTTAATGGAAATATACAAAAATAAAATTAAATATATATTATTATTTTGTACAATTACAGATTCAAGAGCACAACTCTTTAAATTTGAATTTGTTCTAATTAATATATAATAATTATTAATAATTATATTAATTACAAATATATATTTAATATATTTAATCTTATTTGGTTTAACATATTTGAGATTAAACATATGTATTTAATATATTTTATACTTATTTTTATCCCATTTAGGCTCAACATTAGGAAAATTCACAGAAGTATCAGTTTCGGGATGTCCAACATCCGGAGAAAAGTGTGCTTTAGTGCGTGGCACTAATGCATCTATATCTATTAAATTTATACCTAGTAAGTGTACAAATTATATCCTAACTCGCAATTTAATTTATCCATGAGACTTCAATTTTAATTAATACATATTATTAAGAATATTATTTGCCAATATTATTAATTAAAATTCAAATTATTTATGATCAGTAATATTATTAAATAATAGTCATTATATAATTGCAATTTGTGTATTTTTTGTAGATAAGGATATTTCGCAAGTCAATGTACGTGTATATGGTGTACTGATGGACGTACCGGTACCTTTTCCATTAGAAAAACCTGATGCATGTAAGGATCCTAATGACGGAATTGATTGTCCTTTACACAAGGATCAAGAATATCATTATACGACTACGATGTTCGTGCAGAAGAAGTTTCCTTCGGTAATTGGGATTTAAAATACAATATATTTTTGATTTCTATATAATACGTACATAGTATATATTTTTCCATTTTTAATTGAATTGTATTCAGAAGTAATTTTATTAATATTTAGGTACAATTTGAGTAAAACATTAAATTAAATTTCTAAATAACTTTTGAATTAATTTAACAAACTCTATTTTGATAAACAAAAAAATATGACTCTTTATCTTTAATTTAAATTTTTTTAATATATTGAAATATATACTTAATCGTCAAAGATATTTTTTATATATAAAATGTCATTAAAATCATTAAATTTCAAATAATTACAATATAATAGATAATATAATCAAAAATTTATATTTTTGATTATTTTTCAGGTAAGCGTCTATATTAAATGGGAGCTTGTAAATGATAAAGCCGAAAAAATTGTATGCATAGAGTTTCCAGCCAGAGTTAAATGATTCAATTATTATTTCAACAATTTGGAAATAATACTAAAGATTATATCTTGAGAAATATAAATGTGCCATTTTAAATAAAATATTTTGACATAAATTCAATGTATTTTTTATTTAACTTCAAATATTACTGTCAAAAAATAAATGACAAAAAAGATAAATTAAAAAAAAAAACATTGATGTCTGTACCATAAATATGAAATTTCTTAACCCTTGTGTGCACACCCTGGTACTCGGATGCCCATTTTGTCGTATTTTTGCTTATAACTTGAATAAAAATTGGAATCTCGACATAAGCTTCCGAATCCCCATTATTTAATTCTTTTAGAAACTAAAAACACACTGGTGATTTTTTTTCAAATGTTTTGAACTTAAACTAAATGACGTTAAATTTAAGTACATGTGCTTACACACACACCCGGGACACATCCGGATACCCGGATACCCACTAGATGAAAAATGATCTTTTGACCCAAGAGTTAATTAATAACATTAATAAATATTTTGAGGTAACAGGAGTTAATAAATAATTATAAACAATTACAATAATTTTTAAAGTAAATTAGATTATTCTTACATTTATTTAGCGCAATCAATACATTTAATTGTCGATACACAGTGTTCATCGCAAATAGGCTTTTTGCAAAATGAACAACATTTTCGCGATTTTCTGCGTCTTTTGAGTTTCTTTGTAGTAAGCGTGACAAGAACCTGTAATTTTTTTTCTACCAATACTGTCTCGAGGTTGAGTCAATTATCAATTCGCAAACATTTTGTCCAATTTATTTCCCGTTGAAAAGATGAGATGAAAATCCAGATGATTATCCACATGTATGTGGATTCCATATTGTTATCTATATAGAATCCATACAAAACCATCTAAAATCCATTGGAATCCATATACTACATGTGGATTCCCATACAGCACACATCTTTCAAAAAGCTTTCTGAAAGATATCGGAAAGATATCTTCTGTCGGATATCTTTCAGAAAACCTTTCTGAAAGGTGTTTCTGAATGCTGTAAGGGTTATAACCATCTGGATTTTCATTATCTTTTCAACGGTGTTGGCATTATTACCGTCTGTTTTTACTATTAATATTAATATTAATGTTGTGTAAAATAAACAGGTTTTAAATTAATTTATATTTATTATTTCCGATATATCTGCATAGAGAAATAATTTTGCATAATGTATAAAAATTATAAGAACTAATTTTCCATTATAAAAAACATACTGTTGCGACTGTTACACCTTTATTTGGCTATCTGGGTAAGTATGCATCTGAAAAATCTGTCGATTTAACTGTGTCTACATGTTAATAATCGATTTTATTTGGAGTATGCATGCTCTAGATATTAATTACTCTATAATCTTTGATATCAATCGCCATTTCGTCAAAACTAATCGCGCGCTACTTGTGCAGCGCTGGGAGACCTTACTTCTATTTTTTTCATGAAAACTGTAACAGGCTAGGGGACTTAGAAATGGCTTAGATAGTTTCTATTGATGTTTATTTAATAAAGTAAATTGATTCCAAACGATTACGTTCATATACAAACTGAGAAATTAAGAAAAACTAATGGTAGGCATCCAGGTACCCTGAGTGTGTAACAACGTCGTAAACGCTGGGTGTGCACATAAGGGTTAATATTTACTATAAATAAGGTATTTTTGGATTATTATAAATAAAAATTACGTGTAATATTATGCATCTTTTACTTATTTTATTAAGAATTTATCAAATTATTAATAGATAATTTTCTTTGTAGCTATTACTTTAAATTGTACTAAATTTTAAATAAATAAAATTTCTAAAATTAATAAATAATTGATGTAATTACTTTATTTTAATTTGATGATCATTAAAATATTAGTAAAATTGGTATTCAGATTTAGCTATTTTGTTTCTGTAGTCCAACTATGTATCTTTTGCATAGTCAAATAGTTAAATATGAAATATGAAATAAAATAAAAAGAAATTACAGTAAAATGCAGAGTTTGGCTAAAAAATGAAAAATATTTTCATTTATTTAATCTAATATGAGTCTCGGTAACTTTAATTTTCTCTCAATTTTTTATAAATTATCAACTGTCCATTGCGTTCTCGATATTATCTTGCGATCGATTGTACATTTCAGTTTGATGAATCGTTCTTTTATTACGTTGAACTTCTAAACTTGGTAGATCCTTTCTTAAGGTTTTCTGCGCCTGGTAGATAGGTTCATACTCTCTTAGCTGCGTCATAAAACCTAAGTTCGGATTTATACAACCTCTTTTTTGTTGCACCAGCGCGAATGCACGCCTAAAATAATATTTTAAAGATTTTTTGATATCACAATTCAATAAACAAATGTGTAATTATATAATAAATAATATGTAAAATAAATAAACAATTCTGTCAATAGATCAAAAGAATATGAGAACATACATGATGATATATGTAGTTTTCATGAAAAAGAAAAAAAAATTACGTTTGTGAAATTTCGAGCGTTTCCATGACATATGCCAAGACTAACGCGGCGGATCTAGAAATACCCGCGTTTCCATGAACCAGAACTCGACCACCCATATTCAAAGCTTCATCAATGAACACTTTCACCATTTTGAAATGTTGAATGATATTTTCCGTCATTGTATCAGCAATCTCCAAGACTAGATATCTGTAGAAAATATAAGTATGCAAAATATAATTAAATATAAATCGGTAAATAAAATTTAAAAAGAAAAAGGAAATAGAAAGATTGTATAGCATAAAATTATATAAAAAATTATGATTATCAAAAACATTGATATAATTAAACTTTCAACCAACATTATGATGAAAATATGAAATTAATAGTAAAATCAGACTAATGTAAGAGAATATCAAGACAAGATTAATTATTAAAAATATTAAAAGAAAAAAACTCAAGTCAGAAATAAGACATTTTTTTAGGTTCTTCTTAGAGTCTTCTTTATTAACCATTAGTAGCAACCATTAGTAAGCTATCACAGCCATGATTACTTACTTGAAGATGTTAGGAAAATTTGGCTTTATAAGGTTTGCCTCAATAGCATGCCTGACACAAATTATATGTGTTATTCCATGATCAAGCAAAGATTGCAATTTAGAGCGACTGGCAGCACTGTATGGACCGAGAAAGACTCCAGGTATTATCTCCTGCCATACATAATTAAATATCAAATTAAGGGCTTTTTCTTATAAAAATAATAATAAGCAAGAAAAATATTTTTAAAATAAACTTTAAAAAACTATAACTTAAAAAGAAAGTATTTTTATATATTTATGTTTGTACGACATTTATTTATCAATAGAATTAATAGATTATTGCCATAGTAAAGTTTTTGATCATTTTGTAAATATTTGTTTTATTGTTTCAGATTAATATAATTACCTGCATGTGCCTTCTCATCGTATAAGTCCACTCTCTAGATTCTAAATTTATCACTTTATCTGAAGAATTCTCTGAACTATCTTGATCCGATTCTGATTCAGGGGCACCTGCACCACTGCTTCCCTATAGTAATAATAAATATTTCAAATTATTCATTATGCTTATAAAGCTACAAGACGTTGTAGTGTTTTGAAATCATATATAATATTTTGTATCGAATTGTATGCTGAAGTTTTTTTCTAGAAATTTTCATGATTTAAGAGAAACAAAATTCTGTGGCTATCTGAAGATTAATTAAATTTGTTTTAGCTCTTAATGTTACAGAACATTAGAAACATCAGAAATATTATAAACATAATAATGCATTATGCAAGAGCAATGAATCTTTTAGTATTTTTATCCATTTAAACCATATAACGTAATCTTTGGTGAAAAAAAGGAAATCAAAGATACGAAATGCATTCAAAATAGAACAAAATCTGTATAAATGTTATTACTAAATTCTAATACTTTGCACATCATTGCACGTTCTTTGGTTGATCGTCGTTGTTTACACTGTCGAAGTGTAGACAGTGAGCGTATAATTCCGCCCTATCAGGTGTCCGACAGTAATCCGATGATGAATTATTGCCGATTAATGACAATTCCTTCGCGCTAGGATCCTATATTAAATGGGACTCTCCTTCGCGCTGGTGTATTTGCCGTTAAATAAGTGCTCGAATTATTAATTGTCATCGTTAACGACCACTATAATATAAGAATGTATGATTTTATAACCTATCATAACAAATCTTTTATATATAAATATATTTCTTCTTCTTCACCCAGCTGGATTTCCGTCTCTTACGAGACAAGGTACCATTTATTCGATTCTTACGATAGACAACAGTCGTGGGAAAAAGCTGTGCCTTTATTTAATTCAATAAATATATTTGAATGAAGTATGTTATGTATTTTTCGTAAGCAGCGTTTGTGGCGCCGCCGCTGCAATTAGCCTACATTAAAGACCTATAATCAAATGGTCTGTTCTTTCTAGCTGCACTGTTGTACCGGTGCAATAAGTTAAAGTAAAGCCTTCGGCACACGATACGAGATTTCATGCTAGATCGCATACGAGGCGTCTTACTACGTATCCTCATTGGCTTACGATTGATGACATAATCATCCGAGCCAATCGGGACATATATTAAAATGCCTCGTATGCGATCTAGCATGAAAAATCGTATCGTGTGCCTAAGGTTTAAGAAACAATTAGTCTGTTCTTTCTAGCTGCACTGTTGCACTGGTGCAATAAGTTAAAGTAAGACAAGTATATTTTTTCTCATTCTAACTTATTGGACCAGTGCAACAGTGCAGCTAGAAAGAATAGACCAAAGATGGTTGTTTAAAATCAACATATGACCGTATATTAGGCTGAAATCACATGGTGCGGAATAGAGCTGCGGAATAGAACGTGCGTCATAGGCTGCGTTCCGAAATTTACTGCCAGTACTGAAAATCTATAGTACACGTTACATGAACTATAGATTTTTAGTACTGACAGTGAATTTCGAAACATAGCCATAGAAGCAGCCAATCAGGGGCTCGATTCTTGAATTCATTCGCAAGAAAACGTATGCGAAAATATCCGCTCTAACAGAAAAGTTGCAAGTTTATTGGTTAAAAGTCATACGATAGCCAATAAATTTCCAACTTTTCTGTAAGAACAGAATTTGCGAATACGTTTCTCTTGCGAATGAATTCAAGAATCGAGCCCTAGAGCTTTGCCGCAGTGTCTACAACCTTTTCTGCATGCGCGTTCGCGTCATTGGCGTCGTTGCGTCATATGGTCTATTCTTTCTAGCTGCACTGTTGCACCGGTGCAATAAGTTAAAGCAAGACAAGTATATTTTTTCTCATTCTAACTTATTGCACCAGTGCAACAGTGTAGCTAGAAAGAACAGATCAATAGCGTCATAGAACATCACAGAATTTGCAGCCATAACCAAGGACGGGATTCATAGACCGATATTAAGCTCAAGCATTGTCTTAAGTCTAGCTTTAAGCCGACTTGAGACTTACTTAACCAATGAAATAACAGCATTGACGTCTCAAGATCGTGCTTAAGCTGGAACTTGAATAAGGCCGAAATCACATGGTGCGGAATAGAGCTGCGGAATAGAACGTGCGTCATAGAAGCAGCCAATCATAGCTTTGCCGCATTAGAATGCGTTGATGCGGCAAAGCTCTGATTGGCTGCTTCTATGACGCACGTTCTATTCCGCAACTCTATTCCGCACCATGTGATTTCGGCCTAAGATTCGACTATGAATTCCGGCCCAAGTAACAGTTGATCTGTGTATTTGAAGTTGAGCCAGTTTACTTTTTCTATATTTGATAAAGTGAAAGAAGTATTGTTAAAAGAATGGATAAATGTGACTCAAGTCGAGTACGTGATAATGTAAGTACAAATGTAATTATTCATATATTACTTTAACATATTAAGATGTGGATTAAATAATTATTTTTTTGTAGTATTATACCTGCTTTTACTGCAAATTTTTACTGCCAAAAGAGAATTTTAATTATACGGATCATTTATGTTTTTCGCGCATGAATTTTAAAAAGGAAACATTGTGTGTGGATGAAGAAAATTGTTTATTTAAAGGTTAGTTTCCTGTTTTGCTATATAGAATTTGATTGAAATTTTGTTGTACTTTATTATATATGCACACATAAATAATATCAAATATATGTTAAACAATTTTAAAATTGTAGGTGAATTAAGCTCTGCTAAAAATTCTTCAGAGACAATGCCTGAGAAGGAGAAATTGCTACAAGAATTGGAAATACATAATGATTTTGATGTAGATGAAGATGATATAGATGAAGATGATGTAGGTGGAGATGACGAAAGAGAGACGGAAGAGAGTTATTACAATCCACCAACAAAAAAAAAATGTCGAAACAAGCAAGACAAACGTTGGCTGGAAGCTGACGAAATTTTAATTACGGCAGTTCAAATGAGACCCTGTCTGTGGGATCATACAATAAACGTAAAAAAGAGAAATACGTTAAATGTTAGCGAAGCATGGCTTGACGTTTTGAAAGAACTAAAAGGTAAGTAAAAAGTAAATATATTTAAATTTTTCTGGCATTGGAAACTTATTTTATGAATAATTTATATATTTATAGATTATAAATTTAACTTGGAAGATGTAAAGAAGCGTTGGAGAAACCTACGAGACTCTTTTAATAAATCAAGAAAGAAGAAAACCTTGTATATACCTAGAGGTTCAGCAGTGCCTACAACAAATGATAGTTTTCGACATTACGGAAACATGTTGTTTTTAATAGATAAAGTGAAGCCCAGGCCGTAAGTGTATAAAAACTATTAATAATAATTTTTTAAATAATGGACAACATATTTTATAAAATAATTATTTTATTTTTCAGCACAAAAAGTAATATTTCAGAGAAAATGTCACATTCATGTGGCTCTAGTGAATCTTTTTCGATTTCCATTGATGCAAATGTTATTACAATTGAAAATCCGATGGAAGACATTGATAAGGATGACTCCTTAAGTACATCCTTAAGTACATCTGGAATTAATAGTAATGTTTCTGAAAACAGCAGCTTTATTGAGCACACTAAACGTAAGTTTGCGTAAAACATTTTGGAAAAATATGTATTATAGTATTAGCATCTTATTTTAATATATTTATTGTATTTTTATCAAGTTTTATGCTTAATATTTTTGTTATGTTTTAGGTTCAAGGAAGAAACCTGAAGAAACCGTTGAATTTAAAAAACAGTTAGTTAATAATCTATCGGAGTGTAATAAGTCTGCTGATGGCATCGATGGATTTTTAGTTCATTTGGGTGACATTCTAAAAAAATTGCCATACAAAGAAAGAAGAGCTCTTCAAAAAGAAATTTTAGATTCAGCTTACAAAGCGGAAGAAAGAGCAGGACTTATTTAATAACTCTTATAATATGTAATACTCGTCTATGATTCCGGTTGAAAATATTAAGATCTTATCTGAACTGCAGTAATTAAAATTTCATTAGCTTCGAGCCAACGTCTATTTTACTTTGACATTTTTTTTGTTGGTGGATTATTGTAAGGCTGAAATCACAGTGCGGAATAGAGCTGCGGAATAGAAAGTGCGTCATAGAAGCAACCAATCCGAGCTATTCTGCATTTTCTATCATGCAAGCTAAGGTGTTTTTATTATAATAAAGATTGTTTTTACTACGTATTAAATTAAAAAATTATATATGAATAATGGAATTTTATATTAAAAATAGTGAAGTAAGTAAAGAACAAAAAGATTTTGTAAGTCTATAAAATCTTAAATATTTATATGTATTGTTTTCTTAGTTTAACAATTAGAGGTTAAGTATAATGTTAATTGTTTTTTGTTACAGTATTATCAGTGTTCATACTGTCATTTTAAACTGCCAAAAGAAAATTTTGATTTATTTAAACATTCATGCTTTGCAAACATGAATATTGAGACGGAAAGTATTTGTGTTGATGAAAACAACTGTTTATTTAAAGGTTAATTTTTTGTTATGTTACGTATTTGTTTTTGAAATACTTATATCTTATTTCTTATTAAATATTATCAAAGAAATTAAAAGTGACAGTTTAATATATAAATGTTATATATTATTCGAAGTTAATTATTTCATTGTTAGTATATGTTTTATTGGAACTTTTGGGTGTACTTCCGAAAAGGTGAAACCTCCAATCGCGCTGAAATTTTAACCAAAGCTTACCCTTGATTAGAGAAGAAAGTCCCTAAAAGGATTTTCACTGACAAAGCTTTATTTGCCCTTTATCATTTCCTAAAGTTGCAAACATTTTTACTGTATATCTGAAAGTATTGATTTTAGAGAAAAAAGTTTCAAACAAAAAATGAAGCTCATAAAATGCTCTACAAAAAAGGTTATATACATTTTTTACGTAAACCTATTATTTTGGCAATTATAATAACTGTTATGAAATAAAATAATTTTAATTTTGGATTAACAGGATTTTACTCGTATAAACACACGCGCGTGGATGGGTCTATTGTAGGCACTCTCTTGGTTTATGTATATCCAATTGACATTGTAACATGGTCAATTGGATATTCATAAACTTAAATAATGACTTAAAATTGATTGGATTAAAGTTAGGATTACAGTAACAAATGCGCACGGATCAAATGCGCACGAACTTATCACATGGGTTGCAACTTTTCAGAGCACCCCTACCGACGGGATGGGTGCGGGAGGGGGGCGAAGCTCCTCCTTGCACCCCCCCGTGTGTGTGTGTGTGTGTGTGCAAAGCATTCTCTGCACCACATGGGTTTGCGACTGTGTCCGTTTCGCACTGTGCGTATTTGGTCTGTGCGCATTTGAAACGAGATTCTTATTATATACGTATTCATTTGAATTTTGCGCATTTCTGTTCAGGGTATCTCTATTAGCGGGATACGGGAGGGAAAGAGCCAAAGGCCCTCCTTGCATCCCCCTGCGCGCGCGCGCGCGCGTGTGTGTGTCTTTATAGTACGCATTTTCTATACCTATTTTTTACGCTAATCTTTTCTGAGATACATAATGAAAGCTTTTAAAATGTTGAGAGAAAAAAAGCTTTTTTTCTTCATGATAGCCAAAATAATAGGTTTACGTAAAAAATGGACATAACCTTTTTTGTAGAGCTTTTTATGAACTTCATTTTTTGTTTGAAACTTTTTTCTCTAAAATCAATATTTTCAGAGATATACAGTAAAAATGTTTGCAACTTTAGGAAGTGATAAAGGGCAAACAAAGCTTTGTCGGCGAAAATCCTTTTAGGGACTTTCTTCTCTAATCAAGGGTAAGCTTTGGTTAAAATTTCCGCGTGATCGAAGGTTTTACCTTTTCGGAAGTTTATCCGAACTTTTTTCAGAGAGAATAGATGAAGAGTCAACATTAGATAAAAATAGCAATATTAACGAGTTTGAAACACCTTCTAAAAAAAAGACCCAGAAATAAAGCAAATAAAGTTTGGAATGACGTTGACGAAGTGTTAATAAATGCTGTAATGAAAAATCCATGTTTGTGGAATCATACCATTTCTGTGAAGCTTAGAAATCCATTAACTGTAAAAGAAGCATGGCTGAAAGTAGCAAAAGAATTAGATGGTAATATCGATTTTAATTTTATAAAAATAAACTTTATTAAATACATATTTTTTCAAATAAATTTGAGGTAGAGGAGATAAAGAAACGTTGGCGAGATCTTAGAGATTCTTACAAGAAAGCAAGAAAAAAGATAACTGCTTATATACTTAGTGGCTCAGCAGCATCTGCATCAAACAACGAAGACAGTTTTCGATTTTATGATCAAATGAATTTTTCGAACGACTCATTGAATTCTAGACCATAAGTATATGAGTTTAAAGATAATATTTAAACAAGAATAAATTATAATATAACTTTAAATTATATTAATAAAAAAATTTATTTTAATATTGCAGTAAAAGTAATATTTTACAAGATTTTGATTTCAACGAAGCAAGCAACTCCGATGTATTTTCTGCTACAAATGAACAATCTATTGACAACTGGTTATACGTTTAGATTTAACAGGAACTAAGAGCAAGAACCAATCGTGTTGAAGAATTTTACAACAGTTGCAAAACTGCTTTTTCTGCTGAACGCAGCCATTGACACAGCAGTAATTTTGTCCTTGTCCCTCATTGAATATTAAACAAAGACAGAAATACTGCTGTGTCAATTTGTGTTACTTGCTGGAAAGTTCCCATTGTCAGTAAGAGCTACTTGCACCAAACTCTGATTAACTTAATTGTTGATTAGCCCATTGAAATTGACCAATCGCATTTGTTAATTTTGCTTAATGACAAATACGATTGGTCAATTTCAATAGACTAGTTAACGATTAAGTTAATCAGAGTTTGGTGCAAGTGGTCCTAATTCTATTGGTACCGACAAAGTATGGTGGAACCAATAAGGTGTTTCAAATTAATACTTTGCTCGCGGTATTATTTAACTGGTAGGAATCAAACAATGGAAAACAAATTTGTTTTTAAAAGTTTTATTTTTACAAAAATACAAACAATATAATTTTGAATTAAAAATAGGTAACAATGTTTAATAGCAGCATGCTTAGTCATGGGAGCACCCGATTGACCACGTTGCAACCACAACCATTTACAGCAATGAATGCTTAGAGTTTTTCCGTTGGACGACCAATTAGAAAAGCGGTGGTCAATTGGGACGTGGTCAATTGGAGCGCTCCCCTTAGTTATATTAGTTTTACTACTTAAATCTTATTTTTTAATCGTCCTTTTTGACAATCAATTTTTATGCGAAATAAAAGAAAACATTTTATTATTTTATTGAATAAGTTTCCGCAGCAAGTTTCTAGCGTCACAACGAATATTAACCATTTTAAAAATGAAGAATTTTATTAAATTACAATTTTTGTACATTGAATAAAATTTTTAAAGCAACAATACAAATAACTATAAAGGGTTCGTTAATGCTAAGCAAAAATAATATGATAAACAGGTTAACGTATCGAGCCAAGACAAATTTTCTTAATACATTATAATTAGATAAACATTATATAATTATAAACGCGACTAATAACACTGTACGTGTTAAAGATTGTTGAAACGTTTCGACTATACTTAGTCCTCTTCAGTCATAATAAATTACCAATATGTATGATAAAATTTTAAACATTAGGAATCATGATTTTTATGATTATGCATTACATCATGCATTATGTTTCTTTTTTCTAACTTTTATTTTTTATAATATTATGTTTTCATTGTTTATACCTTTATAAATGACAATATCTTTTACACAGTGAGAGTGGAGTCCCATGGAGCGGATTATGCGGAACGAGCGGATAACCAATCACACGAATCATTCTGAATCTAGAACTCTTTCAAAGATTCCGTCGAAACGGTCCTGTGATTGGTGATCCATTCATTCCGCTTCCGCATAATTCGCTCCATGGGACTTCACCCTAACACACCACTGTTTATGTTTACGACGCCATGTTTTGTCGAACTAGAAATGATGTCCAGACTCTTATTATAGGGATTCTGGTATCGGCATGTTTTACACAGTCAGGTGAGAATCTTCAAAATTTTCAGAAATCGTAAGTTACGAGAGCATCAGAGACAAAAATAACAAAACAATTATGTGCACATGGTGCACAGCCACGAATTCTAGATGTTTAATTACAGATGATAAAGACGATAGATCACTATCGTGTCTTGATATTGTAATTGAGTAATAAATCTTAATTCTTCTGAAATAATAGTCAAGCACAAGATGGTAAGAGCTTGTTGTGTAAACACGTGTAAGTCGGGAAACAATGTGCCAAGCCATGCATTCCCGAAAGATAAAGGACGGTGCAGAAAATGGTTGGTTAATTTGTGCCTCACCAATGTAGAGGATGAAAAAGAAATTAAAAAATTAAGAGTTTGTCATAAACATTTTAAAGAAGATGATTACAGTGGATCTGCAACCAGACGTGTCTTGATACATTCAGCAATCCCATCCACAAATATCGCACAAGAAAATGTGGAAATGATTGAGGCAAATATTACAAAAGAGACATCGTTAATAGATGCACCATGTAAACAAGAAAATGTGGGAATGTTTGAGGCAAATATCACAAAAGAGACATTGTTAATAGATGCACCATGTAAACAAGAAAATACAAATCAACATCAAGAAATATCGCTGACAGAGATTCAAACTACATGGCAGAAACAAATTCAAGAAGTGTTACATAGACATGACGTAAAATTACAGCAACAACAAGAAGAAATTGAAACTCTCAGAAAAACATTATACGTGCCAAGGAACCAAATACGACCTGATCTAAAAGAAGTTACCAGGAAAAACAGATTAAGTTTTAAATCTAAAAGACTTTATAAAGCTAGACGTTATACAATAGAAGAGAAAATGTTCTGCATAGGTATTTACCGTAGATTACGTTGTTCATATAAATATCTTTCAAAATATCTTCTATGTCCTTCCGTGACCACTTTAGACAAACAAATGGAAAATATCACTTTTGATACTGGGTGCAACAATATCATATATAAATATTTAAAATTAGTTGCAAAAGAAATAGATCCTAAAGATTTAAATATTATTTTAATATGGGATGAAATGTTGTTACAACCTTCTATTGCCTATGACAAGAAGAAAGACAAAATAATTGGATTTGAGGATTGGGGAATGCAGAGGACAAGAAAATTTGCAGATCATGCAATCTTGTTCTATATTCGATGCCTTTCATCTGGTAATCGTATGCCTCTTGGATATGGCTTTTGTAATAGTACAACTCGTACTACACAACTGGTGAGATGTGTCAAACAATGGATTACATTTCTTGTAAAATGTGGATTTAAACCTGTGACGACTGTATGTGATCAGGGAGGATCGAATACTGCAGCAATAAAAACATTAATTAAAGAAACAAATGAAATGCGACAGAAGCAGCATAAGAAGTTGAGTAAGGAAAACATTTCATATAAAATTGTATCAATATTATTTTTATTCATTACTACATACACACACACACACACACACAAATATGTAAATATATATAAATTATTAACTATATAATGAAATATTAAATATATGAATATATGTGTGATATTGATAATAATGTGATAATAATATATATATGATATTAAATATATTATAAAATTAAATAATATATATATATATATATTTAATAGATATATAAATATAAAAAATTATAAAATATAAATAATTTAATATAATGTTGTATAGCGAAATTTATATTAATAATACATTTAAAAAATTTTTATATTTCCACAGAAAATACATTTATTGTGAAAAACCAGGAAGTAATTCCATTGTACGACTACGTACACTTACAAAAAGGAATTCGTAATAATTTACTTAATAATGATATAGTAATGAATAAAACTGTGAAGAGCTCGGAAAAACGTTTTGCAACTTGGAAAGATATTGTGATTGTTTATGAAATGGATAAAAATTCTTTCTTAAGGCAACGGCAAATGCCAAAATTAACTGACAGACATATTTTTCCACATCTTATTCCAAAAACGAAAGTTAAATATGCTACACAAGCCATAAGTCACACTGTTGCCAATTTTATTGATGTAGTGCTTACATTGAATAAAGGTAAAATAAATAATTGATAATAATATGCTAATTATGTGTATCTACATAATGTAAACATAAAATGCAAAAGCACTTTTCATTATTACAGGTAGTATAAATACAACCAAAGGAAATATGCACTTGCCAGCTAATGCTGAGGCAACATCGGAATGTATTTTATTTTTTGACAATTTATTTGATTCGTTCAACGCTAAAAAAGGAAAAGAAAATTGCAGTATCATTACCAAATCAAGTAATCACATTTTATTTTGGCACAATTCTATAGATATGCTTCGTAAAATGGACTTTATTGAAAGTGACTCCCACAAGTACATTCATCAGAATGCAAAATGTTTATCAAATTGGATTTGGACAATTCGTAGTGCACAACGCTTGTGGAACACGCTGCAGAAATCAGGATTTACCTCGCTCAATTTAAAGTTTCTAAATCAAGATCCAATAGAAAATTGTTTCAGCCAAATTAGGGATCACATAAATAACAACCCAACACCTTACCAATTTTGTGCTTTGTTTAAAACTCTTATTACAACCAATTTTACATCAAAACATTCCATTTCGTCTAACTGCAAAGAAGAATACGAAGGTAAACCAATGTCATTGGAAAAAATAATTTCCAAAGCTGAAAATATGGAATTAATTAAAAATGAAGAACCAGAACGTGCAGAAATGCCCATACCAGAAGTATTGAATATATTTATTAATGTGGAAGAACTGATAAGTATTTTGACTGATAAAATTAAATGTGAAAACTGTGCTAAATGCCTTCAAAATGAAGAAACTGTAAGAATTATGCAGTATGCATTACAAAATACAGAATTAAAATTTTTGAGCTTTTGTCACGAGGTAAATATAAAAGTAAAAGTAAAAAGTATTTTGTATTTGGAAGCATTTACAAAAATATCTATACATTGTGCCACACACGAGGACTTTTTAATAGAGAAAACTGCCCAACATTTTATTATTCAATGGTGTAAATACGTAAACAAGTTATTAAAGGGAACATTAGAAGATAATTATTCTGACAATTATATGTACAACGAAGCAAGAAGAATGTCAATGAGATTTCAAAAACATAAATTAAAACAGAAGTAAACATTCCAATTAAATATACATTAAAAGGAATTGGATTATTTATAATGTAAGTATTTCTATAAGAGAAAGGCTACTCTATGGTGATACTTCCGAATGATATAGTTTATTGCATTTGTTTCAGAACGGAGCAATTTTCGTTCAGTATATCGCTAGTGGACAGAAAGCCAATTTTGTCATTGTCTTTCCTAAAGCACGGCATAGTAAAAAATGTAGCAAAAGCATCATCTTCTAATCAAACTAAGGATGCGAGGACAATTCAATTAGTCCTTCATCTTTTACATTCGAAATCCGTGGAAATCTGAATTGAAAAACTTTTTTTACAATCACACACTTTTCTTTCTTCTTTTCTTTTTTCCCCTTCATTTTTAAATTACTGTTGATAAGATAGAATTTTACTCTTCCTACAAAACCAGAACAATAACACTGTGTCTCTGCTTCACAACTATCGGGAGTGATGATTCGGTTACATATGAATGTATTATCTTGAAATACTTTATCATAATCTAAGAAAGCCACTTGTGTTCCTTTTCATGTGTAATAACATCATTAATATAAGATATATTAGAATTTTTAAATAAAAGTTCTATTGGTTCTTAAGTTGACTTATCGGATGAACAATATTTAATGATAAAGATTTCTCAGTTTGTTGAGCAACCAGTTTTTGTTGTCATGTTATCCATTAATTTACTTATCTCTTTAACACTAGTTTATATCTGAAAGTAAATTTTGTTCATTATTTAAATATAATAATTACCTTGATAGGAAAAGATTTATAAAATTGTATGACAAAATATTGTAAAAGATTTTATAATCCATCATTATGAGGGCATAGTTAAGAAAATAGATGTAGAAACATTAACCTTTTATAAAACATTAATAAATATTTGTGCAATTAAATTTTGAAATAATATGTTGGCATAACAATAGCGATATGGCGAATCATCTTAACACATTTGCAAAATTAAATTTAGAAATAAATTGTGCAATAACTGAGAAAAATATTTCAGTCATAACATGTTTAAAACATTTAGAAATATAATTGTGCACAAAAGACTCAAATTATTCCTCAATTATTCCTAAAGTATGATGCACAAATATTGAAACATGGAATGTGTAATATTGCATGTTTCAAGATTTGCATTATAATGTAGGAATGATTTAAGAGTTTCTTACTGCTATTACTATCAATGAGATATTTAACTCTCCAATGAACGCAACTAATCTGTCAGACAAAGTGCCTCTTTTAATCTTTATTAAATGTCTAGTGAATAAGCGATATTTGTGTTAAATTCATTGTAATACCGTTTTATATTAATTTTGAATTAAATATTAAAGATTAAATGCTGTAAATATTGCACATTAGTATTGCTGCATTATATTGTGAAAATATTGAAGATTATGTGATAATTTTAAATGTTGAAATAATTGCAAAATATTTATGTTTCAATATTTGTCTAATCTTTAACAAATATTATTTAAGAATTATATTCTGACAAAACTGTTGCATTATGGCAAATTATCTTAACACAATCTTTAAATGTCATTATTGTGTAATGTTTGTAAAATCTTCCTATCGGGGTATATAAATACAACAATACTAATAAATAATAAAAAAAAACAAATTTACCTATTTATAGCAGCAGTTGGATTTGAACTTTTTCTTTTATAAATTGGAGGAAATATTGTGGGATTGAAGCTTGGACTACGAGATCTTCTGACTTTTTATTTCCAATAAAATGCTGACTGCAGATCCGACTCTTTCTTCCTGGTACCCAAGGAGATCCATCAATGCTAGAAAATATTATAAACAGTTAAAAAAATATTTCTAATACTGAATATATTGGTCTGTTTTTTTTTTGCTGCACTGCTGTACTGGTGCAATAAGTTAGAATGAAAAAAAATATATTTGTTTCACTTTAACTTATTGCACCAGTGCATCAGTGCAGCTAAAAAGAACAGGCCATATATCATACATGAACTTGCTGTACATAAACACTCAAGTATTTACTTTCAGAGTCGTAATGCTTTTAACTATACATTTCGTCTATTCAATTTACATGGTGTAATTGATGATGGAAATGTATAAAAATCCATCTTTGGCGATCTCTAGAGTTATTTGAACAGTCGATTACATAGCACTTTTTTACGTTATTATTAGCAAGCTGCCTGCTTGTTGCCGCGTACAGCTGTTGTCCTACAAATTTATAGTTATGTTCGTCAGTACATTTATCCACTTAATTGCATATTCTTCTTTGTTTACACAAAAACATAACTACGTATTTACATGAATATTTATTAATGTTTTTAACTTACTTTGCAACATTTTTATTACTGTTAATTTCAAAAACTAATATTTTTATTTATATCTATCCTTCCTATATATTTGCTGGAACCCAAAACCGCCACGAGACACGAGTATTGCTGCAGTCAATTTTATAAATGTGTACGGAGTGAATAGTCGGTAAGTGGTTACAAAATAGCACCCCAGGACATGTGACCCAATGTGACCCAAGGTCTGTAGATGAACGACGGGAGAGAAAGGAAGGTCATCGCATGAGCGCCATTTTGGAGTCATAAAGTGTATGTGTAGTGTTTGTTGTACGAGAAAGGTGAATGAGTAGTAGTAAGGAGAAGGTGGAATTGATACATTGTATTGGCTCCGGCCATTTTGGGGCCAAAAGACTAAATATGAGTGGGAAGACCTTCTTTCCCCTCCCGTCGTTCATCAACAGACTTTGCATGTGACCCACTGACCCCAGTTCAATCTCCCTTAATCTCCCTTATGCGTTATGCACAGTTATGCATTATGAGTAATGACTAGTGAAGTGAAGGGAAGCCAGCCAAAAACGTGTCTTACCTAAAATGAGAAGAAAGATGACTTGGTTTCTCTATTCTTGCATTAAACAATAATAGAGAGGATCATTGTCTGATTAAATTCAGTGACTTTATGCGTTACCCTCCGTCGGTGACTGATTAGTATCAAACCGGCGCCATCAGAGAGCGCAACCAGTTTTGTTTCCTCGTTACATAATTGTATCACAAATAAGGATCAAATTGTAATTAATCTTGTGCTTTATATATGCAATTTATATATGCAATTTTTTTAATAAAAAAATTTTTTTAATAACAATTGTCGCTCAGTACGTATGGGATTAGTATCGCGTGATAAGTCAAAGGGAAGGAATATCACGAACTTCCCAGATAGCACAAAATATTTATAAAATATTTATAAAATATTTATAAAAAGGAAAAATATTTATGATAAATATTTTTTACATATTTTTATGTCCAAGTTTGTCAAGTATAAAAAAAATTATGATAAACATTTATGAAAATATTTAAAATAAATATTTATACCATTATTATCAAAGAATATAAAAAATATTTCAAGTTCTTATACCATAAATATTTTTTAGTACATGTTAAAAATATATTCTATATATTGCTGACAATAATGTTTGTATCATTTCTAAATGGTTTATGAAAATAATTATATAATCTTTAAAAAATATTTTTTGAAAATAAATTTGTAAAATATTTATAAATATTTATGATAATATTTTGTGTTATCTATTATAACTTATTAATTATTTGAAGAGCTATAATTTGTTTTTGTTAGAAACACTTTCTTAATACCGATCTTAATACCAATTGCAATATTGTTTAATCTGTTATTTAGCCCATATAAAAAAATTTAACCAACTAAACAATTTTAATTTTAATTTGTTTTTTTTTAAATTAAATTTTAATTTCTAATTTACATAGCAATCCTTAACTTTTAATATAAGTTTTAGGGTAACCAATTTGTAATAAATAATTATTTACAAAATCTGTAAATAATTAATAACAAAAAGGACGTGTATAAAAAAGAAAAAGTGAGAGGACAATATAACTTATTACAAATGTGATAGAGATAATTAATAACTTTTTTGTATTACTTGCATGTACATGGTGTATAATATTTCTTATATAATTTCCTATAAAATATGTTTTAACTAATTTATTTCAAATGTGCGTTTATATATAAAACATTACGTGACTAATAATTAATAGCAAAAATGTTTACATAACGAAGTGTGTTATGCGTTATTATGAATGTGACGCTATTAATATGATTTCTTTCATTTCACTAATTACATTAGACTTGATGGGCAATAGTATATTTGCTAATCATCTTATCCTTATCTTTTTCTTTTTTTCTCTTTTTTCTCTCTTACTTTTTCTTACTTATTCACTCTGCAGCGACATGAAACAGCTTAGTCTTTCAAGTTTTGACTATTGTTACTCTTATGCTCTACCCTGTATTTTAATTATATTGTGAATTTTACATTTGTATTTATTATCATTTTTTGTTTTTATTACTAGATTATAATATAGATAAGAAAAAAATAAGAATAAGACAAAGCAATTGAAAAAATAGAAAAACAAAAGATAAAAAAGAATAAAAAATAATACAATGAAATTAGAGAATAATACAATGAAATTTTTCATTCTTTTTTATCTTGTATTTCTTCTATTTTCTCAATTGCTTTGTCTTATTTTTATTTTTTTTCCTTACCTATTTCTGTACAAGTTGATTCTAGATTCTATAAGGATATACGTTCTTAGGCTTACCTTGTAAGAATAGTAGGCAATAGATTCAATCAATCATTTAATTAATTTTTTTCTGACCACAACGAGAATCACAAAAGTAATGAATAACTATATGCAATAAAAATAATATCAGACTTCTCTTATTTCTTATTTAAAATCATGATTGTTATTTGTTAATTGGGGTATACATTAATAATAAAGCTAAGGTAATTATAATATGAAAGATTTTATAATTAGATTCTATTTGTTTTGTTTTATAAAAAAACGAAATATCTTCATGTCAGATTGAAGCTTTGAACGATCTACAATCGGCGTCAAATTAATTGAGATGTATTTAAAAACATCTATTACAGAATTCTATTTATAATAATTTTATGTCCCATGTATTTTGGTATATGTTAATCTGGATGTATATTATTATACAATATATTTTATATGCATTTTAATTCTTCAATTCTTTTTGTATTATATAGCACAAATAGAACATCATTCTAAATTCTAACGCAAATAGTTTAAAATGGATTTTAACAATGAAATTATAAGCATTATAATAAATTTTCAATATAACAATTTGAAACTTTCGGAAACTAAGTATCGAAAGTGTTTAAACCAATATTACGCCTTGATCGCTTCTTTCTTGTTCAAGTACACTGTAGCGCGTGATACCTCAAAGTTCATGTCGATCTCGCAGTTTGTCAGGAATAAATCATGCGTACGTCCGGTACCGTAGCGAGAGATCGGCGATGCGGATAAACGTTCTCTCCTTCGGGTTCTCTCGCCGGATTCTGCGGCGTAAAACTTTCCGCTGCGGGACTTTCCGTTGGGAGCAATATGCTGTGGCTGCTTTTCAAAAATAATAGAACATTCCGAAAAAAAAAACGTGTTGCTATACACAGACCGTTATCCGGCGCCGCGCCGTGGCGACACGATGGCGTTGCGTAATCCGGGCATCCTGCCAGTGGAAAAGGATTCCACTCGCCTTAGCCACTTATATCCTCTCGCTTATGCCTTCCCAGCGAGAAACGACAATGAATTCGACATCAATTCGACGTCGAATGGACATCGAAATGATGATTTCGATGTCGATTCGATGTACTATTTCTCATTGGGTTACGTATCTTTCCCGTCTCCAGTAATCTAAAATACAAAAAAACTGTTTCTTTTTCGTCATATTATAACTGTTTACTTTGGTAATAAAATTTAATAATAGTCCCGCGTAAAGGCGTGAGAAGGAGAGAGGGAGAGAGAGAGAGAGAGAGAGAGAGAGAGAGAGAGAGAGAGAGAGAGAGAGAGAGAGAGAGAGAGAGAGAGATTTTTCGTCTCCCGTGTTATCGATTAATACGACACAGTTATGAAATGCACTCCCTTCACTCGCGCGCACTTCGAATTGCGCGCACGCGAGGAATGTGCAAATGACATTCCTTATCTCCTCAGAATTTATTAATATGTTAAATGTATATATCTCTCCTGGAGATAGAAACGTATAATGTCATAGAACGTAACAATCTAACAGTCTATGTAACAGTCACCGTTTCCTACATAACATATCAGCATCATATCGCGTCCTGTGATCGTTACCGGCGAGATCGCCGAGAGCCGTAAATAATTTATCAATCAGCAAAACGCCCGACAGGAAGATTAGGCGGCGTGTAATAGTCACGTCGGCTCCTATCCTTTCGCGGCGTGATTTTCGAATGCAGGAAATCACGCGGTATACAGAGCGCTTTCGGATGTCGTTGTCGGGGGGGGGGGAAGTGGCGTGGTGGAGGAGGAGGGAAGGGCGAACGAATGCAATTTGGTTACGAGCTGTTTAATGACTTTTACGGCGCGCTTCTGGGTTGCGGTAATCGTCGGCACGCGTTTTCTTCCGGGTGATACGGTAATACGATTCTCCCCTCGATCGGCAACGCTATACGCTTTCGCGATGAAAGTCCGCCCGGCCTGTATACGTATAATATACGCACGGTTTCAGCTTATATACCCGCCGCTCGCGGACGGCGTGCGTTTTGCATATTAGCGATATGGGACTCGCGCGGAAAATGCAAGAAGCGAATCACTTCCGTGGGAATTACCGTTGCGGTCGGTTGCGCATTTTCGGGCTATCGATGCACTCTCGATCGTATTTCGACGCGCCGCGCCGTTTGCGCGCGCGGCTCTTCTGTTCGCGTGCAAATAATCCCGACATATGTAAATACGCGTGAAAGGGCGTGTTGTTAAAAAAAAAAAAATTCGACTGTCAAGATTTTCACACAATTTTTTGTTTATGTTTACTACCATTGTCGTCGAAGCTTATCAAAAAATTTACCAGATCTTTTTTGCGGTCAGCTCGAACTTCGACATCGATTAAAACGAGGGTTCGGGATGTTTGCGTTTTCCCGGCCGTCGTTTTATTTTATTTCCCGCGCGGAGCGCGGAGAATAAATCGCGCGGCGGGCGCGGTAATGTTTCTCCGCGCGGGTGAATATAGCGCTCGCAATAAATCGCTGTCATTTGCACGGCGCTCGCGATTCGAAGTACTCGCGAGTGAAGGGTATTGGATAGCACCACCCATTTCGTCACCGTGGAGAACCGTGTTATTCCGCGCGTCGAATAAGAAGCGTCATTTCCCATGTTTGATGCTCTCAAAGTCATCGCTTGGCATTCTGGTGCAATTAGATGGCACTCGATTGCGCTGGGAATTCCATCCCGCATCCCCTACAATTTATTTATTCGGCAGAATAATTAGGCCTACGTACGTTTCCGATAGTGTAAATAATCGACTTTAATGGAATTTTGATCGTAATTAATTGTGTAGATCGAAAACAGGTAGGTCGTAATTCGTTCGTTCTTAGTGGTTTAGTTTTTGGACCTTTTCGCCGTTTTTCTTTAATTAAAACAGAGTCGAACAAAAATACTTATTGATAATTTAATGAGTTACCTTGACCCCGGTATACTTACAAATTAGCGTTTTACCCGGATCTTTTTTATTCAGACATTTTTTATGTTCTCAGCATGAAGATTTATGGCTTCTGTTATTCAAGAACCGACAAGTGCCTTTTGCGTTCTTACACACTTTTGTGTCATGCTTGCGATTACCATGACAATAATCGTAAAAACCTCTGAACTGAGAGATATTTTTTGTCAATGGTATATTTCTGAAGCAATTAAAAAAAATTCCAATACTAAAATATTGAGATTACAATACAGTTTTTAAATGGAAAGTATTTAAAGAAATGGTTGTCCAAAAAAAAATTCAAGAAAATTTGATGATTTTGTCGGATAATTTATTAGATCTTTTCAATTATTAACATAGCTTTTATAAAAATGTAATACTGAGCAATATTCTACATAATACTTATTTTTAGTATTAAAAGTATTACATTTTTATAAAAGGCATGTATTTTAGTTATACAATAACTAAATATTTTTATAATATTTTTGTTATTATGTTTTAAATATGACTTTTGAAAGGTTTATAAGAAGAGGAAAAGAAATTTATACAAATTTATAGAAAGGATTTTGTAGATTTAATAGACGATATACCCTTAAAGTGACGGCAAAATTTAGTTTTAGCAAAATTTCAATATGATGAGGCGCCACTGTATAAATGCACGTCAAACATTAAATGCTAATTTACCGAGGAGATGGATAGGACACGAAAGTTCGAATTAGTTGGCGAGGGCAAATGCTTTTAGATTTTTTTTTCTGGGGTTATTAAAAAATGGAAACATTTAGAGGAAAATCGCCAATATATATTATACATTTTTTAAAGAGATAGCTTATTTCTTTTTATTATTAATATTAATAAAAATTGTATTAATACTGTTAAAAACATAGTCTAGTTATATAATTAAAAAACATATAGTTTACTTGAATGGTTTTTTTCTATACAAAATCTGAAAATAAATAAAAGCTAAAAATAAATTCTTTAAAAGTAGAAAGAATAAAATTTACATGTTTTATGTTACATAATGATTAAATAAGTAAAAAAAAGTAAAAAAAGTTACGAAAATATAAATTCGTTAATGTCGTACCGCAAAATTTTGTTAATATTAAAAAATTAATATTTAAAGGCATTTTTACTATATAATAAATTTAATGTGTGAATATTCATAATTTTATTGGCCATCTTTGAACACTTTCTATTTAAAAACTATTGTATTCACATTTTAGCATTAGACATTGAAATTTTTGTTTTACTCTAAATGACTTTAAGAATCTGCCATTAGCAGATGGTGCGGTGAGTCTTGACATCCTGTATATAACAAGATTATTATAAATTTAATAATTTTTAGTTTCTAATAAAACTTCGTGTGATTAATCGCAATTGATCAAGATTTTATGGTCTCCCAAGCCAATAGGTCGGGTCAGTTTCCAACACGTCGCGCACGTCGAGCGCATTGCTCCAGATTCGCGACCAAGGATGGCAGTTGCGCCACGATCCCCGACGGCTAACGTGGATTCCCATATCTGCGAGGAACGCAAGTGAACGACAGAGTCACTCTCGCCTAGAAAGTAAACTTCCACGCCGCCCGGAGACAGCTACGCCCTCGAGTCTGGTCAAGTTTTAATCATTTAATTATTGCGAAGCGGATGCCAGGATCGCGGAACGGAAGAAGAATCAGCGTAATTGTTATCCAAACATAATTATCTCTTTTTTTAAAGTTAAAAAAAGCACTAACTATGTGTAGATTTAACCATCAAGAAAAGATCTATCGTAAATTAATAAAATTCCTAAAAAAGAAACTATTGTAAATTAATATTTGTCTTCTCTACAAAAATAATGATATAAAATAAACGCGCCAACTACAAGTGGAGTTATTTATATAAAATTCAATAATATGTATATATTATTTTGTACATATTATTAAACAGTATATATTATGGTAAAGTGTTTGGATTAACATATTCACAGAGATTATACAGAAATAAAAAAGCTAATAAAGAAAATGTTTTATTAAGAAAAACCTTGGCGCTACTATAGGGAAATGGTAAATAACGGTTTATTGTAATATTAATAATAAATAATAAATTGTTTATAATTATTAATTTTTTATAATTATATTATTAAAATTTTAGTACTCTCCAAATTGCAATTAGTGTATTATCACTAATTTACAGCGGTATACTTATAGCTATAATAATTGGCGAGTATTCACTGTCTTTTAATGATTTTTTTCAAATTATACGTCGAACGCAAAAATTTGTGAGATTCATGAGATTCTTGACTGAAGTTTAAGATTCTTTTAATGATCATCCTTGGATGGGAATATAGAGCAGTTGTCTCGGCTTGGTAGACATAAAAACTAATCGACATTGCTCGTTGAGTTTGATGAAAACGAGACGTCATCAATTGGCATTCCGGTCGTTCGTCAAGATCACGATTTAGCGAACGCACCTGGCGATTGTTTTTATATCTGCTCGTTTTCTTTGCCTACGAATACGCAACATTTTATATACCATTATAAGTAAAATTAAAAAATTTTTATTAAAGATTGAGTTGATATAATAATTTTTTAAAATGATTTATGTATATTTTATTCAATTATTATTTGTACTTATTATTTATTTGTAAGTATTAATTTTTAATTTATTGTAAGCATATATCTGTGATTACATATTATATTTATTGATTGTTCAGTTTTCTTCAAATAACATTATAATTTTTAAAGTCTTGCATACTAATCTACTGATCTCATTTCATTAAACTTTATTCTGGACAACTAGCGGTATAATGAAATCATATATAATGAAATCATGTTCGGGGTAATTATCGTGCTTCATTAATTTTAGCGCTTATAATCACCTTTCTTTCAGCACTAACGTCTCAAATAATTTTCTACATTCATTATCTGCGTATAAAGACAGTCTTCTTATTATCTGCTTCCTGCGAAGATTTTATAAGATTTAAAGTGAGTTTGTATGAGGAAAAAACAACGTTTTCTTTATTAATTTTCTTAAAATATGGAAATTAAAGTATATGCACCAATTTATTTCTACAATTTAGAAATGATTAACATGTAACTTAAATTACTTTTTTATTATTATTTGAATGCAATATACTTCTAGTATATAATACTTTATAGCAAATTTTTATACATTTTTTGTAACACGGTGACATTTAACACACGTGTGATTAAAGCACATTTAATGAGAATGGATAGAGAATTGAAAAATCTTTATCTCGAAATATACACTAAAAAGGTATTTTAATTGATATATATGTAATAATTGTTGTAATTGTTGTACACACTTAATAATTTACGCTAGAATAAAGGTGTTGGCCCAGATAAGCAATTGTTGAATTTAATAACTATTCTTAGATCCATACTTTATATCATTTGATTAATATGTAACGTAGCAAAACTTGAAAAATATATACATTATAAAGAAAATATATATTTTGACATACTTTTTTTTAGAACGATATAAAATTTTCTGCCACAAATTTAAATCACGTACAATTTAAACTCAATTAAAAGTGATGAGCCTCCATTTCTTATATCGCGATCTTTTACAATGAAAGTTCTTTATGTAATATCAGCTCTTACGTAACGAATCTCACCTATTTAAACGATTTTTTCTCATCAGCAATTATTCGCGAATATTCTCTCCTATTTTGGTGCGCGATCGTACTCGCGCTATCGGTGCGAAATCGCTTTTTCGCGCAATAGAACAGTCGCGTTGCTACAAACGGAGCACAATGCAACATTACACAAGAGCGTCGTAAATGCGCCGATTAATAACGAGCAAAATTCGAATACCCATGCATCGAGATTACATCCGTGGAAGTCGGAGGAGTGAAAGATTTAAAAGCCTATATCAGATTATGCATTGGAGAATTGAAGATTAGACTCGAAGATTAGAATTAGAATTCTACCATTAGATAATTTTAATTTTTATTCGTTTCGTTCTTATTAGTTGATTTTTAATCTCCAATTCGTGATCCTCAATATGTAATGCGAGCTTAAACGCGATATATCTGCGCATTTGCATTCGTTTGTTTGTTTATCACTCGTCACTCGTTTATTCATTTCAATCTCGGTTTTTCATGGTCGGACGCGTAAATCGTGACTCCGCCGGATGATTCACACGATGATTCGCGTCTATTAACCGCAAATTGCGATATCCACTTTATTTAGAGTTATGTTTTGTCAGCCAATTGCGTTTTCGCGATTGATTCTCGGCGCGCAGCAAGAGGTAATAAACGGGAATAGATAATTAGCTGCTACCGCATAATCGCCGCTATTATGGCGATAAGCGTTTGCCTTTTCGCTAAATGTATGCGGGAGATTGTTCGAAAGAACGATGCTTACTGTTTAGAGTAATTTTAATTCGGGAAAATTTTCCCGAATTAAACTTCCAAATTTTAGGAATATTTTTTCTTTCTCTCTCTCTCTCTCTCTCTCTTTTTTGGTAAATGTATTTCTATTTACAAATTAAAAGAGCAAATAAACGATCCGCATGAAAGATTTAGTGATCCGATTAACGTATTTTGTATTACAAGCGGGAATTGTTTTGTACACATACGGGAGATCTGTTTATCGGGTGTAGCGATGCGCGAATTGTAGCAATGCGTTTTCTGCGGGGGAAAGCGCGTTCGAGCCGCGGCGCAGTGGTGCATAAGCGAACGGGACATGAATTTTCGAGCGATTTTTTCCCCCTTCAGATTCCGTCCACGTGTGTCAATTATCTAATCAAATTGCACAGATTGCACCTAACGGCTAATAAGAAACTGTATAACGTAATCGCGTGAAATTACACACGACACACGAGCGAGAAACGCGAGGCGACATATTTGCGTGTTATTACTTTACATATACTTTTACTCGGTTATTTATTTATTTATTTATTTACCTTACCGTTATATTTCTACTTATATTATTCCGTTGATGTTTTATGCATTGCTGCACTCGGAGAACGTCGCTGTGCACCTTCTATAAATGTCAAATTTACCGTCTCTCTCTCTCTGTTTCCGATACTTCTCTGAAATTTTTAAAGAATTGTTTGAAAGTTTTACTCGCAAAAATTCCCTCGGGCACTTCTGCGCGATGCAACGCGGGCGTTGCATTAATATTTCTCGTGCGCCCGTTGCATCGTCTCTCTCTCTCTCTCTCTCGTTCATCTGATCCGAACGGAGCGAGCGTGATACATTACAAAATAATGAGAATCGTTAAACTTTCCAGGTTTTGCAACGATTCCACTGCACGATGTATCTACATCCACGCGGGGTTGTTCCGCGCATACACTTGCGGGAAATGCAACGAATCGTGCACGGCCGCGCGGGGTTGCGCAAATCGCGTACCCGAGCGCACCGTGGCTTTTATACCGAGTAAAGGCGACTGTCGGCCTTATACTCTTGCCGGGTAATTGCTAATCGGTCTGAAAAAGCGCGGCCGACGAAGAAACGCAGGGGCGTTCACTTCCATCGTTCGGAAACGACGATTTTGCGCTCGCAAAAATCGTACTGTGCGGTTCGGGAGGGAGGGAAAAAGAGAGAGAGAGAGAGAGAGAGAGAGAGAGAGAGAGAGAGAGAGAGAGAGAAAAAGAGAGGGAGGAAGAGAGAAGGGGCCAGATGTACTCAGATGTGACCCAGAACTAAATGCGTTCATGGCTATAACCACCTCTGGTATAGCGATGGTGTTGCGAAATTAGCGCTGCTCGTAAAGCGCGCGCTTATTAGACCCGAGGGTGAATGACGCACGAGGGGAAAATTGTTGGAGCTGCTTTGTGCTACTAAAAATTCAAAGGCAGGGCTACCGTGCGTACCGAGACAACCGTCCCTACTACCTCGCAGTATGACTAGAGAACTTTTTGCGCTTCGGAGAAACTGCACTAAAGTGGAAAGGAGCGATGCTGTTTATTGCGTTAAAATATAAAATACAATTAGCGCATGGAAGTAAACTTGATTTTAAACTTGAATCTCTTTACAAGAAAATTTAAATGTAAATTTAAACGTTAATGGCATAATCGGCGTTACTTAAGTTTACTATCTCCAGTAATATGATATCGTTTTTTTTTTTTACTTACTATACGCGATGTCAGTGATTTTATACAATTTTTATTAAATCTGTGCTAGAGAGTAAGTAAGAAAATTTTGTTTATAAAACATTTGGTAATAAAAATTATAGAAACGCTTTATTTAAAAGATTACACATCTATCGCCCAAAGATATTATTCGTTGTACTACATATTGTCCGATTAATCCATGAGAGGAGGCAGTGATAATTCTAAAAAAGGATCCATTGTTAGCTGCACGTGGTGCATGTGCACCGATTTCTCAGCGTAATACCGATTTCAACACGAGGCCGAGTCTAGTGAGACGAATGACTAGAACAGAAGAAAAAGATCATACGGTTTTCCACGTGCGCCGCGGAGCTAAAACGTCGATTAAGGGAACACGCGCAGATTTCGCTATTGCGGAATTAATGTAACACGTAATACACAGAACGAAACTATACATACATCATCAGTTAATTAAACTCGAGTGAGGAAACGGCGAATTTCGCCGTTGTGAAATTAATATGCTGCACGTCGAACGGAATTGTACTCCGTATAAATTAATTACATCGGGAGGATTTCACACCGTGGCAAAGAGAAGAAGATTTATTTAAGGTTTCGAGAGGAAAACGGCGAAACGAAGCGGCTTATCCGCGCCTCCTTTGTATGTCGTAATGAGAAATCGATTCTCCTTTCCGTTCTCCCTGCATGCTGTACTGAAAAAAAAAAGTTAATTTGACAAAGTTTTCTCACTCGATTATATTTCTTCAGTTCAAGTATTTATTTGCTTTACTTAAATAGATAAATACTTGAATTAAAGTTCAAGTATTTTATGTATTTAGGTTAAACGAAAAAAATTTAATTGAGCTGAAAAAATTTAGTCAAAACTAAGAACCTTCTTTTCTCAGTGTGTAATACGTATAACGTTCACATCTTTCTGAAGTCTTTTCCGAAATATAAGCAATTGCGATTGCACTAAAAAAAATGTTGTTTATAGTATCAATGTACCACGTTTATTGACTAAAATTCATTGATACAATAAAGTTTTTTTTAATAGTATAAATATTACTATACATTGAATGTTTTCATTAGCCATAAATGAATTTCTTAATATAACGAATTATTGTTTGCTACAAAACCTAAAACATCATGACAATAAAATAATTCTTTGGACTAATTTTAATAAATTTTCCATCAGCAGAATGAACATTTCTTTGAAATTTATGTACAGTTTTGGCTCGGTGTGCAATTGCGGAATCGACCGAGCCCACGAAGAACGTTTCACGTTGCGGAAATCCATTGTTCCCAAGTCGCTTGTCAAATTCGCTTTAATTGAGGTCCAGTTAAGGCGAAGTTACTTTATTTCTCTCACCGTCCGAAAGAGTCCGAGGAAAACCTAAGGCGGCCGCCGTCTCTCTTCTGCGTTTCGGGGGATTGGCAATGTAATTGCGCCGCGTTGCGCGAGCCGTATATATTTTATTCGAGGCAATTGCGGGGAGATACCGCGTGGAAAGATAGGGGTCAACAATTGTTGTTTTTACGGCCGCACGTGCGGCGTATGTACGTCTTTTACGCAAGTCGCGAAGAAGAAAAGAAGAAAAACACGCCCGGGCGTTTTCTTTTTCCTACCTTCTCACAAACCTGCCTCTACATTTTCCGGTGAGCGAGCGTTACATCCTAATCGGCCGACACCATCAGCGCGGCCGATACGCCCGGCGCACCTGCAATACGCGCGGACTCCCTGGCGAACGTTACTTGTTACACGCCGGGTTAGTAACCCAACCTGCGATCCAGCCTCGTGACCGATACATCACGGCCGTGATCCCTGGATCCGCGGTGATAGATCTTAGACGAGATGCCGGCAGTGCTTATTATCGAGACGATTGTGAATATGACGTGGCGCCGTTTGTCAAAGTTGTGCAACCGCGCAGGGTGATCCGTTCACGAGCGGGCGGTGTCTAACGTTAGATGAACCATTGGCAGAAGATAAATTTAAGTACATCGCGATTATCGGATAATGTTCACGGTTTAGCACACGGTAAACCAACTCGGCGGCAATAGTTGTTGATTTTCTAATTACGCGACGGGGACTTTCTAATTGCGAGTAAAAATCTTTCCTTTTTTTTTTAACTTGGGGCATTTTTAGGAATATTATAAAGTGGAGTCACGTGAGTATACAGTCCAGTTCTACTTTCCTTTAGCTTTATACGTATATGTATCATGTTTGCCCGTGCGATCTTGCGAAACGCAATAATTTAGCTTTATCTTACTTCTCCACGTAGCCTTACGAAATAGAATAATTTCTTTAAATATGACGGATTTTTATTTATAATTATTTTAGATTTTGCAAACTATTGATAAATCTGGTGGCCGCGTCGCAAAACAGCGATTCGCCGTTCTTTATTCGTGCGACCTGCTTTCTCTAACGAATCAGATCAACGACATCGCGGGCTTCAGTTCATTTTGGCGTGCCCTTCTCCGACGGTCCGTGATCCTTGATCATCACTATAGGAATGTCATCCTGGTACCGGAAGCCGGTCGCGATCACGGCCGATTGGCACGCGGGCTCCCAATAAGGGATACGAAAGGGTCGCGCTATTGGTGAAAGGGGTCCGCATCCGAAGCGGTGCAATCGTCGGTGCCCCCCCCTCTCCGCCTCATCCCCTGGGTGCCCCTGGGCCTGGGCAGGGCTCCGCTATAAAAGCATACCGCGTCGCCCCTCGGACACGTAGTGTTTTCCCGCGTGCCGTACAAGAAAAACTGTCATCACACACCATGAAGTTCTTCGTAAGTTTCTCCTCGCGAGTATAACGCGAGGAAGTAAAAGTTAATTGTGGGCCCGCGAGAATAATAATCCCCCTAGCAATTGATTGTGGGGGTTCCGTTATGCGGTGTAGCGCAAGCTTCGCGTCTGCTTATGTTTATTTTGTATTATGCAAATACATTGAAATTATTTTATTTCGTAAAATTGTAATTTAGAAATCTCACTGCTATTAATGTTTAGAAATAAAATAAAAGATAAATGGTAGTTTGTGATTTACACATATAATTTATTATATGCGTATATAAAATATATATGTTATAAATTATATTTATATATTAATTATTTATTTAATTTTTACGTTGATTTAGTTCTTAATAACTTTGCTTAATTGCAAATTTCAATTTACGATATGAAATATTATATTGTCACAATAATGAAATTATTATATAAAAAGAGAAAGTTTTTTATGATTTATAATATTTGTACTGATTGCTAATATTTGAAATGTATAATTGAGGATATTTATTTAATTCTCTGTAGTTTTTATCGTATCATGACAGAAAGATTAAATATATTCTGAATATTAAAAATTATTATGTGTTCTTATATATTCTTATATGCTTGCATTGCATTGCACTATTATATTGTTATATTGTATTATATTGTTGTATTATTGCAGATTGTTTTGTTCGCCATTGTGGCTGCCGTCAGCGCTGGATACGAGGCAAGTACTTCATAATTATCATTTAAAGAAACTTATATTTACATAAATCTTACATTTTATATTATTATTTCTCTTTAAATGTATACGCTAATATAGTAATTAATGTTCTAATTTTATTATAACAACGTAAATCATCTGTCAACGTTTCTGCTACTTTTCTAGATTTCACTCGTGTGATTAATTAAACTTTCATTGTTTCACTCTTATTATTAATTTTTAGCGACTCTCGATGATTCTTTTTTCTTAAATAACTGAACATTTCTCGTTACCCTAGTGACATTCGAGCGACTCGAGTCTCAACGAGGAGACACGTGTTAACAAGGTATCTGTCTGTATGATCATCATTTCTTCTCTTAATATCAGCCATTTTGAGGAAGATACAGGTTTTTAATCTGTCGGTTCGTAAATTAATTTTTCAAAAGTGAATCATTGTCATCGCTGTCGTCGTTCATCAAGCATGACTGATATTTCACCTAACTGCACTTTTTATATTCTGATACCTCAACAACTTGAGTTTCTTGAGTTTTCTTTATGCCTCTCTGTAAATTCTTTTTAATATACTGATAAATCTCAATAAATTCATACAACAAATATTTCTTATGTCTATCTAGTAACAAAGTCTTCTTTTAATCTTTCTCTCGTCTCCGTGAAAGTTTCTACATCGGCCGCTATTCTCATTCTACTCTTTGCAACATTCTCTCGATCTACGATAACTTCTCATCTCTTAAAATACCATCCGCTGGCTGATAAACGTTATGTGGGGACCACGAAGGCTCGTTCTATTTCTTTTCTGACGGCCGAGTAACTCTGGACGGGAAAGTAGCTTCACGTAACACCTGTGTTACCGAGGCGATCGATTACGATCGTATGAAAAACGACTGTTTGATCGCATCTCAGATAGCGCAGCCCTGGGTGGCTCCTGTGGTGCACGCCTCTCCAGTGGTGCATTCCGCTCCGGTGGTGCACGCGCCTCAGCCCTGGCTCGCGCACCAGCCCTGGGTCGCACCTGCGCCTAAATACGTCAAGGTCGCTGCTCCCGTAGCGCACGCCAAGGTAATGGTGGTAGAAAAACTGTCATCGGGAAATCGATTCCACCTTATCACGGGATAGATATTTAATCGCCTCTTAGGGTTCTTTGGCCCAGAAACGATACGAAACTCAGACCAGACAATTTATTGCCCGATGAAGCAGGTAATGTGCCACGATAGCGGAGAAATGAATAAATAAGAAAAATCGGTAATAACGATGGAGAAGTATTGCCGAAGTATTTGTAGTAGGCGTTTAGAGTTTGACGTTAAATCAAGTAATAATATATATATAATTTTTCATTCGGTTTTGTGAATTCGACAAGACAAATTGAGGTAATGAGCAAGTTATTAAATGTTAATTGCAGTTTGACGCGTGATAGAAGTCGAAAAATGTCTAGGAATGCACTAGGAAATGAAAGACATAATTATTATACCTTTCACGGGTATGGCTTAAGATACCTGAGACGATAGTACTATAATTACATGATTACACGACGATGAATAATAATAACGGTCTTCGGAAAATGTCAAACGAGAGAACGAACAGAAACGGTTATTTCGTGTCGTCGATTGCGCCTTCTCTTTCGTTTAATGACCGGTCGATTTCTAATGTTACATTACGTTACTAGATCTGATCGGTAGTTACATGTCTCTCTTGCTTTACGGTGCAGCCGAACCGGCAGCGGAATAGGCGTTCGCGAGCGCTAGCTAATTGGATTTTCTATTAATCGGAGATCTATAAACAGGCTGTGACGAAATCGGGCTCAATTGCACCGAAATAATCGATGCAATTTATTTACGTAACGCCTATCCCGCCTCCAAGTCTCTGTTGCATAATTAATGATAAGCAGCTTACGTTTGTTCTGTTCGTTTTCACAACTACTCAGAAATCTGGTAGTAATGCTGATACCTCATTGAGGAAATGTGAAGTTTCTTTTATAAAATGTTTCGAATTTTTTCTTTATAATTACTATTTTGTTATTATAATTCCAACGCACGAATGATAAAAACGCATTACATAAATTTACACATGAATTATATAATAATTGATTTTAATATTAAAAAATTAATTTGATATCTTACTGGCACTTATTTCTTAAATAAATTATTATTAATATCATTCAAGATAAATCACCTTCGATTAACTACAATAATAATACTGTTTTATCAAATAGCAATAAAAATATTTTACATAATCAATACTTTACGATGGTTTATTTTTTACTTTTGATCGCATTTTGTGTAAACAAAAAAAATAATATAAATTAATACTTTTACATTTATTTAATATACATATGTAACATCGATATATAACATACACGTTTATTTCTTATTTATTTAATAGCTTTATTCAATATACATATCACATATACATATTATTTTTCTTATTTGGTTTTGTTTTGCGCAGCTGCGTAACTGTCCTACTTGCACTTTAGAAATTATGTTTAATAATAATTCTAGTAACACAATCCTGATACCATTTTCTTATCACTTACAGCAAGTATACCACGCGCATTACATCCCCCAGCAGCCCGCCATTCCGCCCCCGCATCCGGGTCCCCTGCATATCAAGGGAAATGACCACGTCACCAGAATACATTATGGCGCTCCTCATGTTCCGCATCCACATCTCGTTGGCGTCGAGCATTACGTACCCGCCCCGGAACCAGCGATCTCCGTCGTGAAGACTGGACACGGCTGGTAAAAAGGGAACCCCCGTCTAACGATGTCCCCCGACTAAACCCGTTGGTCCAGAGTGGTCTATACCGGAAACGGCAGTCACATTCCGAGTCTTATCAAGCAATGACAGCAGACAACTTCGTCGACGATATATCTAATTTCTGGCGTATATACCCGAATAACAATTGAAGAGGAAAAAACACACACGGCCAAGGATCTATCGACAACCATCAAAATCAGCCCACAAAATCCCCAAGGAATTTCGAGGAGAAACGAAAAATCGTGGACCACTCGCGGATCGCAGACCAGGCAGCTAAACTCAAGAATAAAGAAAAACATTCGTCCTGATTTTACCTTAAAGCTACATATGACACGCCTTACACAAATACACATGGACACCAACACCCGCGTCTATTTCTGTTCCTGCGTCTTTCCCCAACACCGAAATTCTCGTGCGGCAATTGTGATATTGAAGAAGACATCACAACATCGAAGAGAGCGTTTTCCCTTCCCCTCCTCTCCCCCCCCCCCCAATTTCTTGGATCCTATCCCTATTTTTCTTCACTGTCCGCAGCAACACTTTTATTTATTTTCTAATAAAAGTTAATTTGTGTACGTCTTGTGATAAACCAGAAATTGCGTTGTCGTTCTTTATTCGATCACCCAATACGATCCGTTTTTCTTCCCTTCGTTCTGTTCTTTTCCGTTTTTTCGTAATTCTATGTACTTTTATTACTTAATTTTTTCCCTTTTTCTTCTACTCTCGAAAGAAGTGGTAATGATTAGTTATGATAGCTCCCTTGGAAGAAATAAATACCGGAATGATTACGTGTAAAACGTGGGTAAAATAGCAAATTGTGCAATATATTATTAAATGAGTACATGCTACACCGTTCTACAATTTTCCTCTCAACTTTTCCCGAGCTACATTCTCAAAGTCTGCAAGATCAGTCGAGTGTAACAGGGTACAGACACTTGTTTACAAGTCAATCATAGCTGAAAACGAGTGGTTGCTTTTAAAAGTCTGTAAAAGTTCGCCAGCACTGATAAACTGGGTCATTTTGCAAGCAGAATTAATTATCATTTAATTAAATTATTAGTAGAAAGATTTTGATTATTACAGCAAAGCAAATATATAATGTCTGGTTTAAGCTCGGTTTAATAATAGATAGAGATCATAATATCATTATTATATTATTAATAGCTGCCATTATAAATTGAGTTAATATGATATTAATTTCGATATATCTCAACCCATGCGTACATTTTACTGTAATTAATATAAAACAATTTACAGTTTTATGTTGTTGGAGTATTGAACAATCGTCAGTCCTATTTTTAGTAGAACATGATATCATTCATGTCTTGTTTTTCGATATTCAATTTCTTGCGTTATTGATAAATTATTAATGTTGTATATAAATGCTGCATGATGTATATAAATAAGTAGAACGAAGTGGAACTAAGGAAAAAAATTCGAAAATGAAAGTAAAACTACAGTTAAAACATTATTGTTAAGATACAGTAATGAATAATAATGAAATTTATATATTTTAATATTTATATGTAAATTAAATTTATGTTAAAATTATATATATAACAAAATCTATAATAAACCATATTAACAATAATAGAATATATTAATAATAACGCAAATTATGCAAGGTATAATATTATTTTTGTTATGAAATATTAGTAAAAATTGGGCAAAAAATATATTTTGTAATTAGAACCAGATTAAAATGAATGTGGAACTTAATGTAAAATTAATTTAAAAATTAAGCTATGCGTGCATAAATGGTTAAATCACAGCTTCAACTGGCGTAGAAAAAGGTTTTTATTCTGTGATTCCTTAAAGAAAAAAACTCGCATCGCGTGGATCGTGTCAATTTAATCGTTGTAATTCAGCATCGCGATTCAACACGCCGTTCTGTTGCATTCAAGTGAAGCACATTTCACTTCACTGCATTCACATTCACACCCAATTCACCAATTACCGTAATGAATCAGGTTAATAAGACGAGTCTAGCGCCTCTCTTTGATGGTCCGACGATTATCTCACGATCTTCAGTCTCATGATCAGCATCAAGGGTGAGGCTGTCATTGATATCGAAAATATCGGAAGCGTGACAGGGCGTGACGGCGCGGTTGGGCGGGCAACCTAACAAGGGGGCCCGAAAGGGTGTCGGTCGCGTGGTTAGTGAAAGGGGTCCGTGTGACGTGCAACATCGTGCCCCCGCCTGACGCCCCGAGAGTGGGTCTGGACTTGGGCAGGGACCTGCTATAAAAGCATACCGCGTCGCCCCTTGAAGACATAGTGTTTGCTCGCATAACACGCAAGAAAAACCACCGTTCGCCATGAAGTGCTTCGTAAGTTTTTCCCTTCACCCGCGACACACAAGTTCGCCACGTCGATTTAGCACACTTATTTTTATCTTACATCTTCATTTGCATGCAAAATTGCAAGAATTTGTATAGAGAGATACATTAAACTTTGCTTAGACAACTTAAATACTTGAATTTTATCATACTTGTATCCATTTTATATCTATTTATAATACATTGCTTTTATACATGACACATTTTATTTTACTTATATTTTTTCGAGTTTTTACTTGAGCTTAGTTCTACGCGTCTTTTTATCTATTTCTTATTTCATTTTTTATCATTCTTAAATGTTGGTCTTTTTTTAATGCTAAAATTTAAATTAAAAAATCTAAAAATCTAAATATATTTTTATCAATGTATTAAATGACATGTCCTCTTTGCAGATCATTCTGTTCGCCCTTGTGGCTGCCGCTAGTGCTGTGAGTATTTTACACTTATCTATACATATATATTAAACAAAATTATTTACAACAATTTTATAATTTTTCTACCAAATCTAAAACCTTTACGAATAATTTTTTATTTAATTCCAAGTTAATATACCGTTTATAAATTTGAAATTGCAAATTATTAATAAAATATATATTATAAAAAGTGTACAATTACATATTATAATTATTTATTAAATAGTCATACAATATAATTATTTATAACAAAAAATATATTTTTTAATATAATATTAATTGTTAAAATTAGCAGAAACGGTAATTAACCACAAAGCAACAGCTGAACAGTATCAATCTAATTATTGGTTTATCATTTGATTTTCTACTCAATTAAATCCATTATGTCTGCGTCGAAACCTAGCCGCAACTGCATCAAATTGATCACGCTCACTCGTGTAATTTCCATCCCGAATCCCGATTGTAGTTGCTCAACCATTCTAAACTCCCCCGCGTTCACTCGCAATTTCATAATGGCAAAATATACATATAATATACGTTCCCTAAAGAAATCCCCTGGAGAAATTCTGATTTTTTAAAATTGTTTTAATTGCACAATTCAGATAGATGTCTTTTTCATGTTTAGGGACTCCATGCGGAGCACATCCACGTCGCTGGCAACCCCCCCATTCCGGGTCCCAAAGCCGCCCCCCTCGCCCTCCACGGTAACGACCACACCACCCGCATCCACTACTCTGGACCGCACGTAGGGCATCCGCACTTGGTGGGAGTCGAGGTTTTCAAGCCGGCGCCGCATTACGAGCCCAGCTGGGACAACGTGGCCGTCCACGGACACGGCTGGCATTAGATCCCCTCACCTGAGCCAGCAGACCCGCTGGTCCGGAGTGGTCCACGCCGAACGCGTCATCCTGAGGCTGATATGAGGCAGCGAATCAGCGACCACCACGATTGGTGATACCGACACAACGAGCGAAGTCTCTGCCGAAGCCACTTCGACAGGGCGTTTCAATTCCGTGCGAGAGATCGCTCGCCGAGGATATCTCCGGCCCCGAGGGTTGAGAATCTTCGTTTCGAGAGTCGAGGTTCACGGAGGAGTATCGTTGCGAAATTACATTGTATTGGCAGATCGAAAATGGAATTCGACTGCTTCAGGATAGCCGCCATTCACTTGGGCCACTCCCGAGGACCGTTCCCACAAAAGACCAGGCAATCAAACTTTGAAAAAAAAAAAATAGGCCTTCCCGTCACTCCCTCATTTTCTTTACGTTTTACCTTGACGCTACACATATGACACGCATATCGTACGAACATCCTACGAACAATCAGGTCCTTTCGTCCTCCCATTCTCCCACTTCATTTAGTCAACGTCGAAATTCTTCTGTGCGGCAATATCGAAGAAGAGACCACAACATCACACCGCGGCCATCTCTTCCTGTCCCCACTATTCGTCTTCCGGCAGCAACACTTTTATTTATTTTATAATAAAAGTCGATTTTTACGTCTTGTGATAAAAAAAAAAAATTGCGTCGTTTGCTTTATTCGATTTCACCCTGAGCGCATATACATCTCGCATAATTGCATAATGTTGCGTTACGTCATAAAAGTTATTTAACTCATAGATCGTATGTAAGATTAGATGGAATAGTGCGATATTAGTGAAAAGATAAATAATTTCAAAGTAAAACTAGTATGAAAGAGCTAGGACTAATGGAAACTAGGTAAAGAGACATTTGAAGCAGAGCTGTATTAGTTCAAATAAAACTGAAACAAATTCGCAGTTCGTTTGACATTCACTGAAGTTTATTGGATTGGAAATTGGGAAACGGCTAATAGTGCAGTACGTATCAAGTCAATCATGCAAAACGGCTCGATAGCGGGGCTTTGTTGGGGCTCTCGGTAACGACCGGTCAACGATACGTCAATTTCGCGTTGTTAACTTCATTAATATTGCTACTCGACTGTATTTCATGGTCTTGACTACGTAACTCGATTGCACAAACTGATATTAGGCTAACGTTTTCGCATGCACTTTGTCCGAATAAACCGACCATGTCGTTTATTCAATGAGCACAAATCGTTTCGACATGTCACGTTCATCTAAGCGTGTGGCCCCCTAAGGATTTCTTCTTTACGAGATAAAGAACGTTTTTTTCTTTTTTTCAAATTAGCGTAAAGAAAGTTTACCACTTCCACGCGTTATTTGCTCAGATCGGGCTGCACATCCGTCAGATTGCATTGTCCATTTCGCGGGGAAGGTTCGTTTTGTAGAAAAACTTTGTGCAAACGCCCCGACCGCGAATCAATCTAACGTCGCCGAGCAACGGACAGTCCAAACAGAGCCACCCCAAAGCCGGCTGCCGTTCTTCTTCTCTTCGCGCGACGATTCGTGTCGTGTGCATCCGATGCCGCGATTCGAATCGCGCATGTTTTTTGTCACGCATGTAATTAATCGACTCGACTTTATGGAATTCATCGCAATCGCACGCCGTCGTTCAGCTGACGGGGGACAGAGGAGAGCTCGCCCACGAGGATTCCACAAGCGGTAGCATCACGAATGACATGTCATCACCTTGTCGACACGAACTCGCTGCGTCTAAAATGTACAACAAGATTTCTGCATGTAATTCCTCAATTGTGTATATATGTCAATCTTCAAAGTTCGTACAAATTCTTTAAAACACATCCACGTTTAAAAATAGTAATTTTTTAATAACTACATTAAAATATCTGTGAGGTTGAAAATTCCTTACGGTAGCTTCGGTTTTGTTGCACAGTTTTTGATGGATTTTTTTGACACTTTTTTGACACTAGACTTTTTCTATGCAAAAACTTCTGTAACGATCCTTAATACTGATAGTGGATTTCTTTTAAAATGACAGTCACCTTGCGATACATTTGTCGAGGGGAATATTTGATCAATATGTTTGCTGTGTAATCATCAATAATTACGTTGAAATAATTTTAATCAATGTTAAGCTCCTTATGTTCAGAATTTTTATACGACTTCGTTCAATTCTTTCAATATTAGACAAAAACAATAAAATAATAAAATAATTCAATATTCCATTATTTTAATTAACAATTAGAATTTCTAGTTTCTGTTTACATCTTCATTGTTATTGATTATTTACTCTAATAATTAATAATTTATTAATTTTGTTTTGTATACTCTTTCTGCAATTTTCAAATTTTAAATATTTATCTTATTATTTTATTTTTATTATATATATATATATATATATCTTTGTTTTCGTTTAATTAAATATATTTATTAATAAGATTTTATTAAAAAAGAAAAAAAAAGAAACGAAGTCCCCGACAAAACTTGCCGGCGAATTCAGCCGATTTATTAATCTTGTTAAGTTCTTAGAATCGTTTGCGGTCTCACCGCGGGATTTCAGCATCACGTTGGTGCTTTTCTAGATAATTTTACGAGTGTCTTTATGGTTTGTTCGTTCATTCGGAAAACACTCTGGGCGCTGCTTGCTTAAAGGCAAACGATTGTGCAACAGGAAAGAAGGAATTACACATACCTCGGCGAAACTGTTCTATGGAAAAAGGGACACGATATCCGATCGTACGATCGTTTTACCGATTGTATGTTCTTGTTTGCGCGACGACCGTTTTGCTCTATTTCTACCCCATTCGCGAAATGTTATGCAATCACGCTCGTAATCATGCTGGCGCATGTGCTGGCAATGCGTTACGTTCTTGTGAACTCTTATGAGGATTCTCGCATACCCGCGAGAGAAAGCAAACTGCGCATTATTGAGACTTGTAATTAATGATTAAAAAGATTACATAGAATATTAAATTAAACTAGAAATGTATAACATAATGTATAACATCAAATTGAATGAATTTCTAAGTTTGTTTGATTTTATTTAAAACATTTAATTACTAACGTATTATGAAAAACATTTAAGTAAAATCCGAAGTTAATTTATTATTTTGAAAGTCCTGAATTCTTTTTCAAAGTTTATCCTTTTTAATTCAGAGTTAAAAAATATAAATTGGAAAATTATTACTTTAACAACGTAATACGTAAGTCAGATATTATCGCGAGTAACGAGAAATTAAAATAGAAATGACGGTATTCCATTGAAAATTCTTACGTTCTCCAATTTATTGAAATGGCACGAGCGAGTTATTTACATCGAAGTGAACGTTATCGCGGAGAGCCGAGAGAGTGTCGGAGAGTCTACGTTGCCCACCCGCTTATAATTATACTGCATGTCGCTCTCGGAGATTTTTAATTTTTCTATCCGAGGCTCGAGAACACAAAATGCCAGCTAATCCGTACAACGAATAACATATGGAAACAGGTGTTTTTCTTCATAAAACCATCGCCGCGAGCTCAGTTCGCAGCGGTGCGTAGCCGACTGGCAAATATACAATTACGACTGCTGCATTGCGAATTATTGCTTGCGACAAGCTTTTTCTGCATACGGATAGGTAGTTGGTTTTTTTCGCGCTGCAACGACAGTGGTAGAACCGTTGTGGCCCCAAAATGCGATCACGCGAAGTATATTATCTATTGCGATCGCGAAGTCACCCATTTGTCGCAATCCGCCGTTTTAAATTCTATTTAAACCTACTTTATCATCGGCCTTCTTTTTCTCTACAATATATTTTGATCTTATTCGTATTTTACTAAACTTTTTATTTGTTACGTAATATTAAGTTTCTATTTAAAGTTTTTATAAATAGAAAATTATGCATATTTTGTTATGGATATATCGGGTAATCCTATTAGCTAATAATTTTATTATCCAATAGCTCTTTACTAATTCTTTAAATTTTATTAATATTTTCTCTTAAATATACATTTCTTTAAGATCAATGTAAACAGAAAAGCAAAGTAAATTCCAGAAAGCGCTATACTGTCTACATTACTAAATCACATAATTATATATGCGTTATATCTATTTAGATATTCAGCTGATAATCACCAAAATGTCTCACGTTCGAACCGGTTGGTAGAAAATCCCGGCGTATCGACAAGTTAGATCGAGCCCCCCGTTAATGATCACGCCTCCAAGTCGAGTAATGATCATTCGAGCGTATAGTTCGCCCGTACTCAAGCATGACACCAACACGTATATAATAATTTACATACACGGGCATTTAATTAGGTTCCCAGTCGCGCCCCCAGTCTGCCAGTAGCACATACCTCATGACGATAAATCTTGATTGCTATCCCGACAAATGTATCTTTCGGTCAGCCGGTGGAACTATGTATTAATGTTCTCAATGGCAGTTAGATAAGAATCTATTCGTTCGAATTTACATGATAATCGGGAGATGCATTCGGCGATATGATTGATAATGACGAATTACGAGAATGCACTGAACTACTGGCGAATGGAACCCCGTTATGAAACTTGAAATGCACCTTCCATTACGTTGGTCAACAAAATTATATTATTTGCAGATTTTTTAAGGAGATTTATGGGTTATTTTTATTAGTTTGCATTAAACGTGAATTTGGCTTTAAAAAATATTAAATTTGTTTTGGTTTTGAAATAAACAGAGTAAAAATGCAAAAAAAACGTGTTTTTAATCGTTTTTTAGCATTTAAACAGAAAAACAACGAGAACTTTTAGAAACTTTCTCAAGATAATAAGAAAGCTTAAATTTCGCGTTTTTAGACTATAGGTCGCAATATTAGATGCCATTAACTTGAAGTACTCAGTAAAATATTATATTTTTATACGAGCGCGCACTGAGTTTGCCACATGTTTTTCTAACCGCGCGTATACTGTTCTCTTTGCTCTCTAACTGGCTTTTTATATTATTTACAAATCCGGATGTTAACTAATGTCCTTTACGAATAAAAGTGCTTTCTCATATAAATCTCTTTGGTTTTTTAAAACACTTTTTTGCCCTTTAAAAATAGAATAATCTAGTAATTTTATTTCTGGAGCAGAATTTTATGGGAAAAAAGCTTTGCGAAATGAGTTGCAATTAAATCAGCAAAAAATTGGAGAGCGGAAAGAACACTGCGCGCGGCCAGAAAAACATGTAGCGAAATCAGTGAGTACTCCTAAAAAAAATTGTTGCTATGTATATTAATAGCACCTAATATTTCAATCTATAACCAAAAAGAGCAAAGTTTCGACTTTTATTTTATCAATTAGAAAGCTTTAAAGACTTTACGTTATTTTTTTTTACGTTTTTTTATGTTCAAACGGCTTAAAATATGTTTTTTTGCACCTTGGATTCCGTTTAAAAATTAGAGCAAATTTACTATTTTTATTTTTCATAGATTTAGATTCTACGGGGAAGAAACTTACCTAGAATCGGTTGTCCGGTCTTTTTGTTTACTAATGTAATCGGAACTTGGAAAAAAGCTGCTTATCTTGCTTTCACTATTAGCTTTCATTTCTTTTTTATTCAATTTCCAATTATAAATCGTCATTTAATATTATATATCTTCTCATGTTTCCTTTTTCTTTTCCTCTTTTCTTAAGCATAAGATATACGTTTGAGATATTCGTGATGTCACAAGGGATTGTCGGTTTTCTTAATCGATTTACCTATACGTTTGTGAGGTGGTTATCGATTGTAATGTCATACTCGTGTCTCCGTCGTCTCGAAATCATAATAATTCTAGACGGGTAAGCGGGCACCACACGAAATAAATTTCCTTTCTATTGACCAGGAACTGCTTACCAAGGAACTGGAGCAACTTCCCCAATAACGGGAGCACGTTCGCGAATACGCGATCACACGCTATCTATCCGATGGAGCGGTTGCATGAATAATGAATGCATGCAGCGTGCGGTGCATTACGTAGCACGCGTTGTTGCATACTTTCTCTCTTCGTAATAAACGTTTTTCCATGATAAAACGTGTTTCCTCGGACACCGCCCGCTGCACGTGCGCTATGTGCAGCAATCTTGACACGTCCTGTCAGTTTGATATGCAATATATCTTAACCATGATATTGAGATGACAGCTTTTAACAATGATGATCGATTAGCAATGACTACTGTTAATTACTTATTGGTTCATTTGTTTCTACTTTTATGTAATGGTATGTAATTCTATTCTCATCAATTTCGCATTTAATACTTACCTATATAGTTTGCAATTGTTACAAATTAATAGAGCAGTACGTTAAACATACGTAATTATATAATTATATATAAAACATTTTTAATTTTATTTGGTACAAAAAATTAATTAAGTCTGAAATTATCTTATTAATTCTTAAAATTATTATTGTGCTTTATAATTTTACTAGTTAAATTCTAAATTGATTATCTTTATAACAAAGATTTGATTAAATTTATGTTTATTATATTTATATAATAGTAGAAGAATTCTTAAAAAATTGATATGTAAAATAGTAAATAATAGTATAATAATATAACCAATATTATTTATTAAATATTTTTACAATAATATTACGTCTTAGTATTTTTTAATAATATTACTTTCAACTTCAATAAAAAAGATTTTCTTTCTGCTATTTTTTTTATTTCGCTCATATTTATTTTAGAACTTCGTTCTTAAGCTAGACAATGAAACTTACATTCAGCTAGAACTTCAACGGAAGTAAAATTACATAAACGTTTAGTGTACTTCGTAACTACCTTGAGGAAGGTGCTTTTGCGCAAACGGAGCTTCTTAATAGCTTAGCTATAGCTAGCAGAGCTTGTGCCGATTCTGCCCGTGCTGTATATTGTAATAATAATTGTTAATTGTTTCGTTTATCCTAACCCAATCGTCACGACACGACCGATCGCGTGCGAAAGATGGATTTCACTTTGCGCAAGGTGGAAGTGACGGAAGTTGTTAGGAAATCGTTACAATTTCATTTTCGCTCGCAGAAATTCCGTCGAACAATATGAGATAAAGTGATTTAAAAGGGAACTATAAGAACTTTAAGCTTATTTATTACATTTACTGTGTTTATATCTAATTAATATTATTATTTTAATATAAAATTTACTATTCAAATAAGATTTTGTGGAACAATTTAAGAATACAATTTTATGAGACGTAAAGGTTTTAAATTTTTATTTATTATTTTGTTCTAGCGTATTTATTTCATATTTTCACTTCATTAAATGTATACAGATAAATGCCATTCACGAGCACGATTTCTAATCTGATTCACGACGCAGGCATAAATGGGAGAGCGAAACAACAATACTCATTGATTTACGATTAGTTAGCGTTCAATTCCGAATTAATCTTTCAAAAGAAAAACGATGATCAGCATGTTTAAAAGTACAAATTACATCCGCGCGTTTGTAGAGAACAAACATTATTTTTGCCAATTGTAGTGACAATATTTTCTTAAGATTTATTATAGAAAACCGTAACCGCATTGTTACAACTGCATTGCGCAATATAAGTAGTTCTAATTTCTAATTATTTTATTTTTGCACAATAAAAATGCAAAAAAATTATAAAACTTACAAGAATAAAAAAGTAGAAGTGTATAACTTAAAAAAGTTAATAACTTACAATAAAATTTAGATTTTTTATAATTTATATATTATATAATAAAAGAAATCTTTATTTAATACTTCCTTAATTTCCAGTAAGGTTTTTTTATTTATCCTTGACACGTGGATGAACTATCAAACTCGATGGTATCAAAAGGGTTGAAGACCCGTCATCAATGGTGGTCAGAAGATACCGAAGAGTCCATTTCTCGCAGGCGTTTTACGCGTGGGTGTTATCGCGGATGGTCGGAAGGGAAAATTGACGTTCGGTCGTCGTTGTTATTCGTTCGACGAGGTACGAGAACCACTGGGAAAATGTGAACGTATGGACACCCGACGTTGTCTGACTCGACTAGTGTTCAGTGTCGTCAGTTCGATCCGGTCAGTGGGCCATTCAGCATGAACAACGAGCGCAGTAAGTTATATTTTTATACGCCAGCCTGTCTACCTGACTTTTCTTTTCCGGTGCACCGTATATATGTATAACCCGGTAATGTTCCCGTTGCCGGTGATATTTTACTAAAGTTAAAGTCAAGAAAAGTTTCTACAATTCTCATGTTACGAGCCTGTTATTCTTGTTCCGCGAGCTACAATTGCGGATACGATACTAACGCACGTAACTAACAATAATGGAAATAACATAATAATTGCATAAATGTATGACCGCACTAAAATTATACTTGTATGATTTCTTAGTCCTTAATAATACTTTTTCTTCTTACAAGGGAAGTGTCACAGGCGTCCGACGCTGATTTGATTCTCCATGAAATATGTTGTTGAACACAAAAATCAAAGACACGTATTTTCTTTACGTGCGAAATTTCATGTTTAGAGGGTAAAATATCCCCCCCCCCAAAAAAAACGATTTTTTCCCTTTCAGGGCAAATATTGTCGGAAGTATGAGAGATAGAAAAAAAATTTTCAATTTTTTTGTTTAACAATATAGCCCCACTTTTAAAGGGGTGTTTCATTCTCTAAACATGAAATTCCGCACATAATAAAAATACGTGTCTCTTTGATTTTTGTGTTTAACAACATATTTTATGAAGAATCAGATTGACGTTGGACGCTCGTAACACTTTTCTTGTTAGTTGCATCTTTTAAAGCTCCTTTATTAAAAAGTAAGAATAAATATATATTGCTTTTAAAGAAAACAATGGAAAAGAAAAAGAAAAAAGTAAAGAATTGCATAAAAAGGTAAACCTATAGGTAGATCTGTTATTAGTTATTTAATTGTGGGTTAAAATTTTTGTTTCAAGTTTGTTTAATTATATTATTTTAAAGATAATAAAATTTTGTTTTATACATTTTATTATTAATACTAAAAAAATTATTTAAAAATATTTAAATTAAAATTATTATATAAAAAATTTTACTATTTTATAATAATAAAAATTATGTTAAAAATAATATATTATATAAATAATACGTATATTTAAAAAATATATAAAAAAATACATTTATAAAAAGATTGATATTTTGTTTATTTAAAATATTTTAAGTCAATTATAAGAAAAAAAATAATTGATTTAACTTTTTAAAATTGTATGTTTTTGAAATTTGACTAAACGTAAAGATGATATCATTTTAATAATGATAAACCTTATTTTGATAATGCAATAATAAAACTAAATTATATGAAAATAATCAAAAACTTGTATTAATAAATGTAGGTTGTTAGATTGTTTAAACTTTTTTTAAATAAAAAAGTAATTTACGAAATATTAATTTTTTCTATATATCGTTGCGTGCGAGCTCCATTGTAAACGCGAGTTTGTACGAAACAATATTTTATACATAGTTATGTACATATAAAAAAGCATATATGTGTGTACGTGTTTATGATACAAACAGTTATGTGTAATGCAAACCTTTTATTTTATTTGTAAATATAATCAATATTTGTATTTTTAAAGACATTACTTATTTAGAAAAAAAATATAAAGTTAAAATAAATAAAAAATTTAAATTTATAAACATACAATTTTATTATTTTTTAATAAGAAAATTAAATTATATATTGAATAGATTTTTTATTACAAATAAATATAATTAAACATTTAAGAAATAATAGATATATATTTTAAACAAAAAATAATTTTTTACATACGCAAATTTATTTTAAATAGTAATTACAGTTTTTTGAAATAATATCATAATTTGTCTTGTCTCGTTGACTGGTTAATAATTATTTTCATATTTTCTTTTTTTCAGAGGATAATGGGTCCGTTTACTCGGTCGGAAGCCAGAACCATCTAATGACGATAAAATCTAGGAAAACCTTGTAAGAAAACGAGAGATTGACAATTTTCTAATTAACGATGACCAATTAAATTGAAAATATACATTTTCTACTTATTACAAGTAGTTCAATCCAAGTTTCCTCTAACTTGATCTATTATATTTGTAGCTTCAAGAAAAAGACTAAGATTCCTAATCTGTTGGTGATAATTTTTTGCTTCCTGGTGGGTTCCTTGTCTGTAACAGTTGTGGTGCTTGCAATACTTTGTAAGTTTCTTCTTTAAAATATCTTATTCGTTAATAGACTAAATTATATTAAATATAGATATATTATTCTATAGATCTATTAAATTATGTTACTTATCAAATTACATCAATTAAAAAGATATATTATTAAAAAAATTTTTTTTTTGCAAATATAATATCATACATTTTTTAAATAAAATATAAATATTGTTTCTATTAGGACATTATTTAATACAAATTTGTTTTACGAAAATAATATATACAAATTAGAATTACAGTAAAAACATTTAAAATTTGTTAAATGCCATCGCACTTGTTACGTCTCGATATCGTATCTAAGTCCTTCAACTGTAAGCTTACTAAGCTAAATCAAAATTATAGTAGGTATAACTTTTAATAATAGGTATGAGAACCGGAAATAGTTTCTATTTAAAAAGAAATGACTCAACTCTTACGATACATTTTCTGTACTTCCTTGCAATTAGATATCCTTGACGAAGTATTGAGAAACCATTTAGCTTTTAGCATCTTCGATCGCCATTGACATTGTATGAATATTTTAGCGATCATGGCTATGGATTGTGCATGCCACGTGTGTTGTTTCAAGGAATAACTTTTATTGCGTGTTTATCATGCTGTTATTATGTGACATTGCTTTTCATGTAGTTATTTCTATAAATAATTCCTATTATATACAAAGTATTCCTAGAGAAAATTACTGTAATAACGCTCTTTTAATTACCCCCCTTGTTTTCTACAAAATTTGAGAGTAGTTTCTTTACGGTAAAAATATGGAAATACTTTTAATTTTGGAATAATTAAATAAAAATACAATACGTTGTTGCAGATGCGTGTAATAGTATGGTAAAGATATGTGACAGTGAGGATTGCGTGCGAGTCGGTAAGAGATACATAGTTATTATACTAATGGGGTGATATATACTTGCCCTATTATTTATAGTCCTTTTCACAAACACATTGCGCAAAATGATAAAAAAGGAATTTATGGCAATTATCGTAATGTGGAAACAATTATTTTTCTTTCTTTACTCAGCGGCTAGTTTGAAGGAATCTATGAATGTGTCCGTAGATCCTTGCGACGATTTTTATCAGTGAGTAAAATGTCGCGTCATGCCGTTGTTATGTACTGGACGGATGCTCACTTCGCGATATTACACCACATGCAAAATTCTATCGTTCTGCAAATCTATTATTCTGCGTTACATAAATACTGCACTTGCGTGTTTCACTTTCACTCGCTTGTGTGAGACGTATTATCACGAATTTATGCCATTCTAATTGAAGTCTTCTTTATTTATTATTATTGTTTTATTTTTATTTTTCTTATTTATGTGTAATTTATTAAACTATTATACCTTAATTATTTTTACGAAATATAAAGTCTTTCTTCTTTAGCTACGTATGCAGCAGATGGCCGCAGGAGCATCCTATTCCGGATTCCAGCTTGACGAATTCCTGGTTCAACGAGCGCAACGATCGTATGCTTAGGAAAATCAGAGAGCTGCTGAAAGTTAATATGTCTGCCAGTGAGGTACCCTGGGCAGTGATGCAGGCCAAGACTATGTTCACTAGCTGCATGGACGTGCGTACGTGCACTGTTTTTGTTTAATTAGGTAGCTGTCAGTCAAAGAAACAATTGCTATAGTCAGAAATATATTAATTATAACACAATGTATGTATATAGAAGTAATAATCAGTAATATTTAATACAAATTTATAATTATTTTTAAAATTCGTAACTATTTATCTTAATTTTGGATTTACTTCCGAATTTCAGATACCATGAATGAGCTCAATTTGTCCCCACTATTCGATCTGTTGGAGTTATTAAATTTACCTGTGATCCCCGCAAGAGACATTAATAAAACAACCAATTACATTGAACAACTCGCTAGGATAAAGAAAGTTTTAAACTATGACATTTTTTTTGGCTTGGATGTCATGCCCGATTTAAAGAACAAGAGCAAGAACGTAATCTCCTTCGACCTTCCGGATCATTCCAGTCCTTTCCCCACGTATGTATACCTTTTTACGGTGTTTAATTTTTATTTTCTAATGTTTTGTAAACTACTTAATTAATATATATATATATATATATATATACTAACAAATTTTTGATTATAATAAAAGTGAAAAAGAATTAGAAAAGCGGTTGCACACTGTCAGATCACGATTGCGAAAATTAGACGAGTTAGATGACGAAGCCATGCTGAGCGAGAACGAAAATATTGAGCTTACTTATATGACTGATGTTATTAAAGAAGTTATCAGCAATGGCACCATAAATGAGTGCACGTCGGAAGACGAAATTATGATATTAGAAACTAAATTAGAGAATTTTGTTGAGATGCTTTACAATATTAGCAATCTTCTCTATGACGTAAGTATTTTTTTGGTTAAATTAATTTTAAATTAAAATTTATTAAGGATAAATGTTTATTTTTACAAGAAAACTGATAAGATAAAAATCTATCTTTATCACATTTTATTATATCTGTTGCAAAATTTTATAATATTGAATCTTAAGAAATACTATATATTCAATTTAAGAGAATAAAAATTCGTCTTACAGATAACTGGTGCAGAAAATCAGAGTGTTTCTATGGAAGACTTGAGTGATAGCGATTACATGCTGGTAGATGATCTACAAAAGTTGACAGACCAATATGTAATAGAGATGAATTCATCCCTCACGCCTAATCTGATTTGGCGTCCTTTTATTGAATCCCTTTTTAAAGGGATTGTTAAGTTGGATCTTGATGAAAAGGACAAAGTTCTCATTAACAATTTGGACTTTTTAAAAAATATTGCACTGTTGTTTGCTATTATGCCGGAGGAAACCATAGGTATGTATTTTGATATGTCAACTAAGTCCAATTTAAATTACTGTTTAAATTATTAATTAAATTAAATTTGAAATTATTAATCTTATAATCTCTATAATAGTTGAATTATTTTTAATAATAATACTTAAATTTGGTATTTTGTTTTTAATAAAGTTTTTCAAAATCCGATATTTTTTAAAATTTGATTCAGAAAGCTACATTTGGTGGACCATTGTGGACATTGTGGTGCCCCATTCTTCCAATAAGCTCAGGAATATTTGGAACGATTATGTAAATAAGTTAATAGATGTGGAAGTAGGTGAATCGAAATCGTTGAACTGCGTGTCGGTAGTCAATGAATTAATGGGTATACATTGATGCTTAATGATTCTATTTAAAATTTAAACCTCTCATTATATTATTTTAAATTATGTTTAATGTTGATATATATAATTTTTTCTACAATTTAGATTTTATAAATATATTTTTACAATTTACAATTTTTTAAAATCTTGGATGCTTTCAATTAATAGTATCTGTTGACTTTTAGGAATGGCGGTGTCATGGCTGTTCGTAGATCCGACATTTCACGAGAACAAAGTTAATAGAGTACAAGAAATGTTAGAAGACATAAGAGAGGCGTTCGCGTCGCTTGTGATCAAGACAGATTGGATGGATCAATCGACGAAAACGGCAACGCTGGAAAAGAGCCAGAAAATGGTCTCTGAAATTGGATTTCCCACATGGCTCTTTAACGAAGAAAAGCTCAACGACTATTACAAAGGTGTAAGTCTCATAAAAAAATTAATCTTAAATATTAATCTTAAAATAATTTTTTGCAATAGTAAGCAACAAATATGTTTTGCATATAATCCATAATTAAAGTTTCTTATTTAATTGTATAATTTATATATAATATATTTTTGTACATGTTTGTGTGTGTGTGTGTGTGTGTGTGTGTGTGTGTGTGTGTGTGTGTGTGTGTGTGTGTGTGTGTACATTTATATATATATATATACAATATAAAATTTTTTATTATATTTTATTTATTTTATCTATCTCTTTCTCTCTTATGTGACTGACAATTGCAATATTTATAACATTATTATTTTGCATTGATCTGTTAATGTTTAGATAAGCCTATCGGAAATAAACTATCTAGAAAATATGATACAAATCGTGCAATTGCAATCAAATACCACGTTGGCGAGTCTGCACGACGATAATGTATACAACGAGTCATAGTAAGTAAAAAGTTTTGACAAATATTATCAATAAAAATCAGTGCTGAGATTTTTCTTCTTCATGCTTCTTTTTATTGCGGATGATCAGCTGGGCAACTGATCCTACTGTTGTAAATGCATTCCACACCTTTCAACTTAATCATATAAGTACGTAACAACTTGCTAATCCTTTACAAAGAAAGCATAAATTAATACAGATATGTTAATAATCTGTTTAGTTAAAAAGGTTAAGCTTTTTTTATTATTATATTACATTAACATAAACTCTTGTTTTATTATTCACGCATGCAGCTATACCTGCTGGAATTCTGCAATTCCCATTTTATGAATTGGGTCTTGAGTAAGAATAGGAATAATTAATTTATATTATCTTTATGTATAAAAAATAATATAACATTAAAAATAAAAGGAAAATATACGGAAAAGAATTGTTTTATTGAACAAATTAAAAATTTAGCTAGATACAGGTCTACAAATAATTTTTGTTAGACCATCAAAATAATTACAATATGTAGAACGTTCGAGTTGATTGCTAGGATATCAAAAATTTTCAGCTGCATCGCTCATTGTACTACATTTTTCAGTATTATTTTGATGATCTAACAAAATTATTTTTAGTTTTATATACAGCTAAGTTTTTAATTACTTTAGCAAAATTGTGTAGAAAATAAAAAGCATAGATTTTTCGAGACGTTATTACATAAAGACAAAAAGAAAAAGTTAACACTTGTTTTAAAAATAATTGCAGAGCCTTAAATTACGGCGCTATCGGTACGATACTTGGACACGAGTTAACTCATGGATTCGACAATAGTGGTCGGCATTACGACGGTGACGGAAATCTTCGACAATGGTGGACCAATGAAACCATTTCGGAATACTCGGATAGGACTCAGTGTTTTATAGATCACTATAACACTTATTATATGGATGAGGTGATTATATCAAGTAATATTTTTATAAAGCGTTTAATATTAAAATAATAATTTTATAAAACTTGATTTTATAGAGAAAAAAGAAAAAAAATAGACAAATAAAAAAAAAGTTACAATATTGAATATGAAAATATTTTTAAGCATCTTATAAAATTGTTATATTAATTTTAATCAGAATGTAATATTGTATTTTATTAGAATATTATTTTCTAATTTTTATTGATTTATATATTTCTTATCGTAAGTTAAACCACAATTCTATGTAAAAATTAATTTCTATGGAAGAATCGGCCTTAGTCTTACGGAGTTAAATGACCCGAGCGTGCCAATGAGTTAATATATACGTTTTGCATAGGTCGACGATTACATCGACGGCGAGCTAACCCTGGACGAGAACATCGCCGATAATGGCGGCCTTCGCGAAGCCTTTCTCGCTTACCAGAGATGGAAGAACCGGCACGGTCGAGAGCCTATACTTCCGGGATTCACCCAGTTTACGCACGATCAGCTATTTTTTCTTTCTTACGCACACGTAAGCTAATATTCTAGAATTATAATATATAATAGCGAACCGTTCCAATTACTATATTAAGTTAAAACCCCACAGATTTATTGAAGTTTTCAAACTTTAAAAAGTGAAACAAAAATAATATATTAAAATAATATATCAATAAAAATATCAAGAAGACGAGTAAATTATGATGTAGCAAGAGAATAAGTAATTTTATTAGAAATAATTTAATATAAATTAGATTTAAATCTCAAAATTTAAATCTAATTTATATCAAATTATTTCTAATAAAATTACTTATTCTCTCGCTACATCATAATTTGCTCGTCTTCTTGACCTTTATTGATATATTATTTTTATAAATTACACGAGCGTTTACATACTTATCTATTGTTTAATATTAAAATACTTAGCAAAATAAAAAGTTAAAAAATTAATAAAAAAATTTTACCTGATAATGAATATTTAAAGTTCAAATATTTGTAGTTTATGTTTTCGTAAAAAAATTATTTTTAAGTTTGTCAAAGATTTTTATGATAAAATAGTTGCTTTTTTTAAATAATAAAGAGAGAATTCGTTCACGTGTCAGGAATTCACGGATTTATCTGTCTCGTATTTAAATTATTGAATCGTATATTTTTAAGTCGTAAAATTCTTGGTGGATGATGTAGTAATCATCAATTTATAGGACTGGATCCATCGTTGCTTGATTTCTTAATATAAATTTCTTTTATCAAATAAATGCGCTTCATAACGAGCAACCTTCGCTAAAAGGATGATTCTCATTTAAATACTGTCTCGATCATTCGGATAAATAAGAATTAGAGATGGCGAGATTAGTAGCAATGAATTATAATCGATATTCAGTCTAACAGCAATAAATTACAAATAGCATTCAGTGTATCCTTGAGTCGCGCGTTTGGATCCTATTAATTTCACTTCTTTAATTCCCTTGTCGGTTAAAACTTCTCCATATAATTATGCGATATATTACATAAAAAATCATTTCCATTTTGTTAAATATTTTCTTTTTATAAAAGTTTAAGTTCTTCCTAAAAATTGTTTTTAATATTGTACAAATTATAAATTAATATTTATTATATTACTAGTTATGCCCTGCCACGCGTTACTGTGGCCCTCTATTTTTATGCTACGTTTTTTTCAAATTTTCTTTGCTTTCGTTGTTTAACTTTCAAAAGTTACTTTACTGTTGCTCTTTTTATTTTATTTTTGAATAAGCATTTATCTATCTTTAATAAATCTAATATTCATTTATTCACGTACTTCTAACTTACTTTATTTATTTATTGTTTTGTATTTTTTTAATAATGTAATATAAATCTTATTAAAACTTTGAAATAATTTTCAATTAAAAAAAAACAAATTTTTTTTAAATATCTATTTTTTTAAATTAAGCATTTTGAATTAGAGTGTATGTATTTAATTTATTATTGATTAATTTTGTAAATCAATATTTTGTTATTTTTTTCTAAAAGCTGCCATGGATTTAGAAATTCATTCAAAAGACTGTTTTAAATAAGTTCCTTTTTTTCAATAAAATAACAGCTATCTTTATTTTTCTAATTACCTTAATTTAAACACAATAGAAACATTCTTCGCCTCTCCCGGTCTCTCCCGGTCTCTCCCCGTTTCTCCCGGTCTCTCCCCGTCTCTCCCCGTCTCTCTCCATTTCTCCCGGTCTCTCTCCGTCTCTCCCGGTCTCTCCCCGTCTCTTTCTGTCTCTCCCGATCTCTCTCGGTCTCTCCCGTCTCTCCCCGTCTCTCCCGGTCTCTCCCGGTCTCTCCCGGTCTCTCCTCGTCTCTCCCCGTCTCTCCCCGTCTCTCCCGGTCTCTCCCGGTCTCTCCCGGTCAATATAATTATTTCGAAATTATTTAATTTAAAATGATTTAATTTAAAATAATTATTATCATATCTGTAATTATTTCGAAATTAGTGTTCAATTTTACTTTTTTTAATATTCTGTATTTGTTCTTTAATATAAACATTTTTCTCAAATTCTTTATTATTTAAATTTTATTATTTAATTTATATAAATTCAAGCATTTATCTATCTTTAATAAATCTAATATTCATTTATTCGCGTACTTCTAACTAAATTCAATACAATGTTGTGTCAAAATTACAAAAAAATAACATTAAAAAAATATTGTTTAAAATTAAATTATGGCCATCATTTTTGAAACAAACGGTATTTCCATAATCAGACCCCATAAGAACACTACCGGTTACGAATGCAACGTTGTGTCAAAATTTCAAAGCAATCGGTGAATAACTTACGGAGATCTTAAATGAGTAATAAACATTTTACATTTTTATTTATATAGATTTTATTATTTCAGTTATGGTGCGAATCTTATACTGCTACATCATTGAAGTGGCTGTTGAAAGATTCTCATTGTCCCGGTCACGTGAGACTTCAAGCTGTACTGAGAAATTCCAAAGAATTTAGTGCCGCATGGAATTGTCCTGTAGAGTCAAGCATGAACCCTTCGAAAAAGTGTCATATGTGGTAAATAGCTGCTTTTATCTTTGGCAGATAAAAGATGACGTTTGTTATTTAATATCGTTGATTAATCAAATATTTACCATTTTGTGATATGGAACTAAAAAAACTCAGAACGATAATAATCTAATAATAATTAAAACAATTTATTATTTTGTGAGACTCATGACAACTTACAGTAATGTAAAAGCATTATCTAATAATAAGATTTTCTTTTCTATTTATTTTTAATCAACAATGATTGATATGGAATTAATGTGGACACGGAGTTTGTACGAAGTTTTGTACTGCAGTCGCTATAATTATTGTTGTCCGTTTAATGTATGATATGTGACAAATTGTTTTTATGTAATTTCCGTAAGATCTTTCGCACGTTGGGGACTAGCATCAACGAGAAATTAAAGAGTGGTTCAATAATGTTTGTAATAAAAGAACTTTATTTACGTATAAAAAATATTTTTCAACTCCTACATTCTTTATTTTTTTACATGTCTAAATAGAATTTTTAATCTTGTTTTGCCATTTCGATTGGTACAAGATAGAAAATTATACACAATAGTATGTTATATACATGTAGTACCGCTTAAAAGTTTGGAAATGTTTTCCTAATTTTAGAGTTAGAAAAAAATTTCAATATCTCCGTGAGAAATAGTTGTAGAAAAAAAAAAACATTTAAAAGTACGCAGAAATAGCTTTCCAACCATGTAGTTGAAAAATTTTTTTAGATTTTTTATCATGGTTAAAAATAAATTAAAAAATATACTTTTTCAGGTTTTTAAAAAATACGTTGTGTCAAGTCAACTTGTTAAATAATAACGTTAAAAAACTTTTTTGACATTTTATCGGAAAGTACTCAAAATAAACTTTTATTTGCTTGTTGCAAATTTCTTTAACGATTTTTTTCCGCAATGTTATAAGCTTTTAAAGTTGGTGACATAGTATAAGTTAAATTCGTACACAACAGCAGATTTCCAAGTCGTCGAAATAGTTTGCACTGTTTTGTTTATTTACATTAGGCTCCTGAACAGATACTGATTCGGTCGAGATAATATTGCTAAGTGAAGTGTTGTTGTCAGAGCACATTTTCAGTATCGAATAAGTAGCGTTCTTGAACTTTTGAGCGGTAGGTGTGTTTTAAATTTTATTTCCATTAAGTTCTCTTATTATTTTATATTACTTTATTTATTTATTGCTAATAAAGAGAGAATGTTATTAAAAAAGATTGATGATGTAGCTTCTTTATTAGAGTAAAACGTTGCATAGAAAATTAAAAAGAGTATTAACATTTTGGAAAATTTATTTATTTAAATATTAAGTAAATTTATAAACTATTTAATCCTTAGATGTACATGATTTCTTCATAAAAATTTATAAAGACCAAATAACAGAAATATGATTTTGATAAGTTAAGTCATCAAAGATAGAGTTTAAGATTCTTCTTCAAAAATTATACAAAACACCGATAAGATACTTAAAAATCGATTATCTTCTGGAAGCTTACATATTCACATTCACTATTATCAGTGTTTAATAATCATGGAAAAAACATAATAAAAATATAATATTATTACGCCGTAAATATGTATGCTTATGTTTACTAAAAATTTATATAATAATGATCTCTACATAAATGATAATTTTTTTATATTTCTGAGCTAATCATTCCAATATTTATGTTAACAATTGAAAAGACAGTCAATAACATCTACACAATTTTCACAATTATTTCCAGATTCAACCGAAGCCACTAGATAAACGCAAAAATTTATCTAGGGACGGTCGTCTTTTATAGTACCTTGTTAGTGCGTAAAAGAACACACCTTCCCAATAGCTTCGATTTAATCGAAGATATAAATATTATTAGGAAAGTAGCTACGTAGACCGTTATAGAGGAAAAAGCACGAGCGAACTTTTCCGATCGATTCGACACTTCAGTGATGAGTTGTGCTGAGCAATTCTCCGGCGTAAATACGTATTTCTATCAAGAAATTCCAGTAGCCTATTTTATTGTCCATATTACAAGATAAACATTCTAATATACGTAACCACCGTTGGCATCAGTGGGTTGCACGTATTCCTGCTTGCTGCTGGCGGAGGTGACGGTGCATCCGGCGCACGCAGTGGTGGGCTTGTACCCCTGTGGGACCGTTTTGATGTGCGTGATGGTCGGTTGGACTGAGGTTTTGGTAACTGTGGTTTCGGTCTTCAACGCCGGGTTCTCGACCGCAACCGAGTCACTGCCGACCGGAGAGGGCTCGGGCGTGGGTACTCCCGGAATCTGTTGCGGTATAAGCGACTGTATGGGGCCAGGTATGAAAGATATGCCTGGAATGGACGAGATGTCAAATCCGTTCTCGAACGGATTCGGGAAGCTCTCCAGCGGATTCGAGAAGGTCGGCAGGCCCGCGAACACGTTTTGGAACGTCGACTGGGTGTTGTCGAAGAAGGTTTGGAACGGATTGGCCTTGATGCCGGTGGCTACCACGTGATGAGCAACTGGTACGCCAGTTTTTACGTAATGGTGCACGGGGTACGGCACTGGACGAGGCACTTCTACGGGATACGGACGATCCACGGTGACCTGGACGGGTTGGGGGACGCGAACGTAGTAGGGTTTGGGGATCTCAACGGTGTGCGGAACGGGAACGGGGACGGCGACGTGTTTGGTCACCGGTACATGGTACGGTTGGGGCACTTGCACTTGTACGTGGTGATCTATGGTTTTCACGGGTAGGTTGCCGTACGAGGAGTATGCGTAGTGATTGGGGAAGTTGTTGACAGAGGTGTAGGAAGACACGCCATTCCGAACCGCACCTGAAACAGAGGAAAAAAATTTTTTACTGAAGAAATGTCATCAGTTGTTTTGTTCACGTTTTTACATGGAGAATATACATATGGGTGGAATTGTATAATTACAATTTTAGAATTATATAATTAATTTTCTGTTTTTTTTTTTTCAGAAAGTGTATAGTAATAATGACAACAGAATTTAAATAGCACTTTTTTCTTAAAGTTTAAAAATGCAAATCCACAATACAAGTTAACAAATTAATTATAAGTAAGTAATAATAAAATAAAATAACTACCAACAAAAGAATTAAATTGCCAAATAAAAAGATCTACCCTGATTAAATAAATATTCACATATTTATCTATTTGTAAATATCTTTCAAAATTCTTCTATTATAATTTTCTGACATAAATTTATGTTTCACGTTGGATACAATGCAGAATTTCGAAAACTGAATACACGGATTTCTTTCTGATCAAGCGTAAAACGACAAACGCCACGAAGTTGGAGAAACTCTCTGTTTTTTTTAATTATATAACATAATAAATATTCATAAGCTGGCTGCCGAAAATTTGCATTTATCTTCGATGAAAGGCGAACAAATCACTCAGCCCGTGACAGGTGACAAGGTGTTTTCATATGTCATCTCGACATTAGTCAAGCATTAGAATAGTTCTACGTGACTCTCTTGGCGATCGGCCTCGAACTCGACTCTCTTGACCGCGAATGGAAACTCCCGAATACCTTACGCAATATCTCGACGCAAACGGTATATTCATGCTTATTTTTACAAGTCTAATTTAGATTTAGAAGAGGTGCCGTAAATTCTCGATGGGCGCGGCGTGACCGAAGGAGGTCGTAAATTCTCTCAGTAGTTCGATGCTCACCTTGGGTCTCCGTGGGCAGATGAGACGCCGACACCTTCACCTGTGGAAGGGAGACATGCGGAATTTCCACGTGCTTTTGAACGACCGCTGGCTGCTGCACGTGGTGGACCTCGGGGATCACGGTCTTCTGCAGATGCACAGTATCGAATTTCGGCTGTTCCTGGACGGTAGTCTACGACAATTCGATATTTACGCGTTAAACAATTGTACGATAAAAGGACCGATTTGAAAGACATACTTAATATATACTATCTTCTAAGAAAAGGATGTGCGACTGAGTTTTTTTTTTCTTATTGTATCAGACTATTAAATCTTTAGTTTTTGAGCTTTTTCAAGAAAGAAATCAAAAGAGACTGAAGTGTGTTTAGCCGTGTTTATTATTTTATGGATATTTATGTATACATGAGGTATACAATGAGAAAGACTTAGCAGTATATATTCCCTCCTTAAAAGATAATATTGAATATCTCTCTCAAGTCAGTTCTTCATGATTGAAAATTTACATTTGGATTGATGCATGCTCTAACTATTTTGATAGTTTGCACTGTTTTCAGAATGGTGACCAATTAAAAATCTGATATTGTTCTCGATGGATTTAAACGTGAATCTTTGATACAGAAAGAAGACGCGCACCTCACACAATCATATATGATATAATAATAAAGATATTAATGTGAAAGCATACATAAAATACAAATTTTACTGCAACGTTAAAAAGAAGTCAACTATAGAATTAAAATTAGAGAAGGGGATTAATTAATTTGAGATTAGAGTAACAAGATAATGCGTAAGCAAGGTAAGAATAAAATGTAAAATTATAATATATAATATAATGGATTGATAGTAACACGATAAATTAGAATTTATTTACATTAATTACATTAATTGTTGCAGCACAGGGACGAATTTAGTAACATATTAACAAGCTTCCTAATTAATATATATTTTCGGAAAAGAATAATATAAATTTATATTATATAATTAACATATATTAATTAACAACCGCCATTTTCTAGATGATTATTTCGATTATTACATAAATTTAATAATTGATAATATAATTTAGTATTTAATAAACTATTATTATCTTGACATAATATCAAAGATTTGAATATTCCTCATTTCATATGTATGCATTGCGTGCAATTTTCGAAAACGCTGAGAAAGATTTTGTAAATAAAAACATAAAAGCAGTTACTCGTTACAATGGGCCGGTTCATCATTTATGACATCTCCATAGTGTCAAAACGTCATATTCTCTCAAGAATAATCGATTACATTTTAACAAGCAGTAAGCAAAATGGATCACCGAGAAGATATTGATCATTTTAAAGAGCACTAATTGAAAGAAAAAAGCGTAGAGTTTTACGAATTAATTTAGAATTAGTATAAAGTTGTATGATTGTGGAGAAATGATATGATCGATAAATGTACCTTGATAACAATAGGCTTTTTATCATCAACGACAGGTCCAATGTAATTGTTAAGAATCTGCGATAGGAAAGTAAATGGGTTACTGCAACGATTCAACAAATGTTGAAGTTTCACACATACTATACCTTATTTATAAGTTCTAATAGTTCGACTGCAAGGAATAAATAATTTGATAGAAGAGAAAAAAATTATAAAATTTCACTCTTTTATCAAAATCAAATTTAAAGTAAAATTAACATGACTGAATGACTTTGACGAGCTTTTTGATCACCTGAACGGTATCGGGTATCCCGTAGGAGGTAGATGGCACGAGAAGGGAAGCGCTGTTCTTGTCGGCATCACCGGACTCGAAGACATCAGCTACCAGAGGCTTGCCGGGTGTGTGGTTGGGCAGACCGTATTCCGGTTGAGGTTGTACCTGGAACGATTGGTCCGCTGGAACCGTGTCGTCTGGAACTGTGTAAGAACCTATGTAGCCGCCGGCGGCTTTTGAAATCTGTACCTCATTTTCGTTTTCATGATGCTCGTGATGATGATGATGATGCTCGGTTCCATAGCGCGGATCGCCTGGCAGGATGTCCCTCTTTTGCTTATCGGCCGGCGCTGCTAGAGCTGCCGCGAAGCAGACCTGGAAGTGTAACATTTGACATAAATTAGTGAAATAGAATAAACAAATATAATATATAGTCTTATTGTCTTCTAATTGTGTGTGTGTGTGTGTGTGTGTATACATAAAATAAAATAATATGTAAAATATTTTTAAACATTGAATAATATAGTTGCTATATAATAGAGATATAAAAGTGTATATTTATATATACGTGTTATATTTGTGTTTACTGGTTTGTTTTCTTTCCTTACACTATCTTGTATTACTTCATAGTTTATTTAATTACATTAGAATTATCATCCATGACAAACTAAAATCAGTTTCTTTTATTTATTGTTTTGCAATTTTTTACATAATTTTAAACCGGCTTTAGCAATTAAATTTAAATATTATGAAATTGATACGGGATCCATACATTTTAATGAATGCAAAAATATACCGAATTCAAACTTCCACATGTTATCTCATTTACCAACGCAAATGTGACTTTTTCTGCTTCTCTAAAGATCACAAAATGCAAAAGTGATATTAATAATTAATAACTCTCTATACAAGCTCATTATAATTTATTTAATGTACATAATTAACAGTTTTTGTTTGAAAAATTTGTTTGTTTTTTACAAAATAATTTTTAAATATAAATCTAAGATTATTATATTAAAAAAATTTATTTCTATTTGTATGAAACAAATATTGTTTTTTAAAAATTACAATTTGAAGCTAATTTGTCTAATTTTTAAATTATAATATTAGTCGTTGTCAGCACAACAAATCTGAAGCACTCAATTCTTTGTTATTAAAAAATTGTTGCGATTGAATAATAAGTAATTTTGTCCGCATATTAGAGAATTATTATTAAATAATTTACAATACGTATGCACACAATATTATAAAGTTTATATAAAACACTTAATATTTTTTAATAGTGTACATATTAAACCAATATTATTGTAGAGATTATAAGTTAATCTGAATTTATGAAAGTAGAGAGAGAAACACATTGCAAACATGATTTTTTAAAAATTGTGTATCAATCTTTTTACTAAAATGTTGCAGACGGAGGGAGGCAGAATTACAACTTGAAAATAATCAAAAAGCCACAAAGTCGCCTTATGAAATTTGTCATCTGACGATCACAATTTCAGGGATAAGGAGAAAGAGAGATAGAGAGAAAGAGACGGAAGTGCGGTGGTCTCTTACCACAAACGTGAACAGGAGGAGCTTCATGTTAGCCGTGTGATGCCAGGGCGATGAACATCTGCCCGGAGACATTTCGACCTTTTATACTCCGGAGTCTTCCTCCCCCCAAGACGATCTTCCTTCGCGTGTCGCAATCGCGGTGGCATTGGCAGAAACTAGATTTTTTTAATTTACTCCACCGACTTCTCTGGCTCACGCGTTCGTTTATTCTCTTTGACACTGCCCTCCGAAAACTCCGAATAAAAGACTAATGCGAACATTTCGGCGGTGTTGTACCCGTCGCCATTGTCAACCGGGGTTTCCTAAGAAAGGTTGCCCATTCTTCAACGACTATTCGGTTAAAGCTGCCTCCATGAGAATGATCACGATCATTTATGTAAATGAATATTATAATGGGTATAGACGTCAGCACGTCTTGCGTATTTTTACAGGTCCGTTGGCCTTTCGCTTCTTCCGGTCTTTTTCCTTCTTTTTTATTTTTTCCTCTTTCTCCCGAGATACGGTGCAAATCAAACTCGTACATCTCCGAACACTCGACATTATCGCTGAGAGACGTGGGAGGCTTTTAAAGGATGAAGAGCAAATGAATGACAAATTTTCGTAAGGTTTAATGGACCACACACTGCATCTCGATCAAACCGATTTCTTCTTGAATCCTTTGATTACCGTGCTGATGTGTTTTCCTTGTCGGCTGGATGTTGTACCTTCTTAACAGTATTTTGATATACTAAGGATCTTATGTATGGCTAAGTGATGATTAGCCTACTTCGTTAGAAAGCACTGCCGAATTGACGTGATTAATCATTTGTTGAACGATCGGTTCTCACTTTACTTTTGTGCCTCTACTTTGAAAAAAATATCAATATTAAAAAATGAGAGAAAAATAACATTTTTGTATGAGAAAGAGACTAAAACAAAAAAAATATTTTTAATAGAGAGAATGTTTCAAAATATTTCAGAATTTGATATTTAATCAATAAAATTTAAATGAATACATATGTAATAAATTATTTACTAAATTGTTTGTGAATTTACATAATTTTAAGGTGTAACTTTAACATTAAAATAAAAAAGTACAAGTTTTTTCATAATAAAGATATGAGATATAAATAGATATAAAGAAATAGATATGAAGAAATATCTTATATTATTCAGGTATATACTTTTATCTTTTTAAATAATAATCAAAACATATTACGTCTTTTTTTAAGAAGACAACAATTTTATTTTATTTAATTAGTCTAAAATTTTAAAATTAATAAGTTTAAAATTTTATCTTATTTAATTTTTATAAGTAAAAAAATATATTTAAACTATGAAAGCTACTTTTGATATTTTAACTTTTTTTATTTTTATGTGTATAATAATATATCAATAAATTAAGAAAAAATGTAAGAAAAAAATATGTTATTTAAATAAAAACTAATCTTAAATAAAGCATCCGGAATTACATTATTCTTAAGTATAAAACACAGTTCCTTGACCATTTTATTGTAGATGCCTTGACATTTTCAGAGAAAGAATACTATCGATTGGGAATTGATCAAAGAATCTATGAGAAGCAATTTCTGATTTTGGAACATATCATATAAATCATGATATCATAAAGTTGTTATGCAATAAAAAATACATTTTAAATTTATTGATTAAACAATTACAAAAATATTTTACGCATAAATTTACGCGTTCATTAATATACTTTCATTGAATATATAATAATAATTGTTGATCATTATAAGAAAACTTTGTGTTGTTTTGTGTGAACTGTAAAGATAAAGAATTTAAAAATGTGGAATCGATTCTCTTAGTGACGCTCTATTTTACAAAGAAACCTGAAATTGAACTTACAAATTTATCAAACTGTCGCTGGACAAGGCCGTTGCTTATAAATCGGTTATTTAATGACGGTGACTTAAAAAAAAGTTTTTTGCAACATGCATTTGCAAGAGCTTTGTTAGTAGATGTAAATCGATCATACAAATATATGAAAATATTTCGCTTTTATTGTAATTAATTATTAATATAAAAATTAATTTTATATCTAAAAAAGTACAAGTTTTATATAATAACTCATATTTTGAAATTTTTTCTATTTTAAACATATTCTTTAAATATCGATGTTGCTTGTTTATTAATTATTTTGTGACAATAAATAAGAATATATATTTGTAATGAATTCTTGAATTGTAATCTTTAATATAATATATGATATTTATATAAGTTATAATAAATATATATAAAATAAGAAATAAAATAATATATGTATAATTATGAATATAATTTGTAATAAATTCTTAATAGTATAAATTCTTAAATAATAGTCTCTAATATAAGTTACTTTATTCCGTATTTTTAAAATAAAAGTAGTCCTTCAAGAAAAACTTATAATAAAGAAATACAAAATTATAAAAAATTGTAGTAACATTAATAACTGAAAATTAATAGTTATAAAATATAAAAAAACTATAGTGAATTTATAATTTTTCACATATTTTTTTGTCTCTTTTAATATCTTAATTTACTTGCGAAGGAAAGCAAACGTGGGAGAAAAATTTAACGTAAGAGGATTAGTTAGCATAACTGACATGTTTGAAGCATGTATGTTCAAAGGATATCGAGCAAAAATCGATGCACTCAGCTTCCGGATGCACTTTGCATAAACTGGCCCGAGAGCTAATTGACTCGGGTGGTCCCTTTCCCAAGTGAAAACAAGATGATAAGATGATAAAGACATTAAAATTTGTGATGGTCGGAGTAACGCTACGAACTTCTCCCTTGATCTTCCTCCGATCTCATACGATTCGAAACAGAATATGAAAGCATGAAAATTTATTTTACGTAATATAAAATTAAAAATTTAAAAAATTTTAAATATCTTGTTAAAAAATTCTTTCAATGTAAAAGTTGTGTAATGTGTCAAGTCTTCCATAGCTCTTCAGAATTTCCGTGGCTTTTGTAATCTAAAATAATTAAATAATTTAAAATCATAATACATTGTATCTAAACGTAATATGTAAGGTTGTAACAATTGGTTAAAAAGTCAAAAGATATATAATAAGGGTAAAAAATGATAATTTTTAACCTAAGTTAATTTTAATTGGGTTAACTTTGAACTTTTATCAATTATTTGTAAAACATATAAACTCATTTTATAAAACATTTTATAAAACAATTTAATTTAGTAACTGCTCTCTTACGTTAAAAATGTATCTATGTAAAAGAAAAAGTGTAAACGCGAAGAAATACATTTCCACATAAGAAACAAAATTTCTGTATTATATTTCATATAAACTTAATTCACAAATAAAATGTTAAATTTATTTGATAATTTATATTATTGCGTGTTTTAATTTATTTACAAAAATTATAAATTTGTAATTTTTAATATAAATAACATTTTTCAAAATTAATTTATGCATATAATTTAATTTGGGTTAATATTAATGTAACTTTTAACAAAATTAATTTTTTGTAGTTAATTTTTAACGTAACTAAATTAATTTTATAAATCACTTACTTTAACTTTAATTAAAGAAATATACAAACTATCTAATTTTATTAATAATAATAATCTAAAAATTTAAATAACATTAAATATTTAATATTATTACTAATATTATTTTTTTTATAAAAGCGATAATATATCATTAAATTATTAAATTCTGTAATTTATAAAATTTTATATTGCAAATTTTGCCCAAAATGAAGTGGATCGTTTTTCATTCAAAACTGCAAAAATAAAAGGAAACTTATCGGTATAATCGAAGATCGCTGCAATTGAGGTGCAGCCCTAAGGCAGAAATTCGACATGCTTTAATCAATTGATCATCGTCGAGAAATTGGGCGTTTTTGTAACGGATAATTGCATTAATTCAAGGCTTTGGAATATTTTCTCAATTTTCTCTCCCGCTAAAGATGTTTCCGACATAAATCTAATAGTATAATCAATATCACTCAACCCATTTTGGCTAAAAACAAGTTAGCCTTCTTTATATAAATATCCTTACGCTATTCTGCGTATACTCTGTACTTTTTATTAAAAAACGATAATACGTGGACAATTGTACATTTTAAATACACATAATATGTACATACATGTGAAATTTTAATTTCTTCAACTGCGAGGTCAAAATATTATACTTACAATGTAGTAAAGGGGTATTTTTATGATTTATAAAAAAAAAATACAAGTAATAGAGAAAAAGATAAAAGAAAAATTTGGGCGGCAATGAATTAAAAACCAACATATTTTCGTAATTCGTATGTGTATGTACATAAATTATTTCTACACGGCCTCTTCGTAGATGGGCGGGGACAGATATTCTTGTAAAATTGATCGGCCGACTTACATCTTTTACGACTGAAGCAACAAAGTTAACTGTGCAACCTTGACGGCAACTCATTTTAGTCGAAACTCGTGATATTTTGGTCGTATCCGGTCAGACTCGTTTACTAAAAAGGAAAAGGAGATGAAAGAGTATTATGTATTTCTATCTAATTAATCTTAACTCTTGATCGGAGAGAGAAAGAGTTTCACAATTGAAGAGGTTACTTTTTCAGACCATTCTGAATTGATATCTTAAAAAAGAGTATTCACACATGTCATACCCATAGTTTTTAAAAATGGAAATAGATAATTTCATAAAAATGGAATGAGTAAAATTTATAAAGCAAATAAATTCAATAACTTAATAATTATTAATTAATGTAAATAAAAAAACTGATATTATAATGCAATAAATAAAATTGGTAAAAGATTCTAAAAATATCTTTAAATAGAGCAATAATTTCTTCACTTATTTCTGCAAAATAAGAAAATCTAATTTATTATATCATTAAATCGGTGCGATACTTATTTCAATGTAAACTGTTACACAATCCTTTACATCGGATCGAGATGTCGCGCAGACGTGTGAAAGTATTAAGAAGTATATGTAAATCGAGAAATCGCAATCAGACTCGCGAGGTCAAACCAGTATAATGCATTATGAGGATCAAAAAAAAGAAAACTGGATTGTGTAAGGCGGACACTTAACGGGTAGACAACGGGATTTATCGTAAAGACGACGTAAAGGCGATTACTTTTTTTAAAATGGTGACGTAAAACACAACTTAAGAGCGCGGTAGAGAAATTATCGCTGTCTGCTTATGAATGAAATAAGAGCTTCCAACTTTCACTCCATTTATTTTTGACGATGCTTTTGTCTACGCTCATTGATGTCTTTATAGACGCATTGATTTCCATATAATTGCGAGAGTTTATAAAGTTTGAAAAATTTTGCACGTATTTTGACAAAAATTCTTGGTTGAGTGTATTGAACAAATAAAGAAAAAAATTAATTATTTTAATTGCTTCTGCATGCGTAACTAGTTAATTTGATACAGTTCTTTGATTTAAATAATTACATGGTAATATAAATAATTTTATTTAAACAAACATGAATATAATGTATTTAACTTTTTCAAGATTTGTTATGTTTTCTTTTCTTTTTAAGAATCTAAAATTTAGATTAAAATTTATATCTGTCTACTATATCTTGCTACACTATTGGCAGAATTAGTTTAAGCTGTTACCACGCTATTGATGTAGCGAAAGAATTTTTAACGATCTGTTGCTACGTTAATGGTAGTGACGGCATTTAGTTAAAATTTTTTAAATACCTAAACATTAAAGTTGTTTTTTGGCTAAGTAATTACCTTCAATAAAGTGTAATCAAATTTAAATAAGCAATTTTGAATCAACAACAAGCAAGTTTAATTAAATAAAATTAATAAAACTAAACTAAAACGCTTTGGTTTTCTAATTTATATTTAAATTTCTCCATTAATTTTTCCCATATGTAAAATTATTTCTTAATAAAAAAAGATTTTTTCTCAAAGTGTGCCCTATGCTTGATCAATTATAACTCCCGATATCAACAAACACTTGGTACTATTAAAAACTAAATTTAAAAAATCTATATTCCTCTACTGTGCGTCGCATTCCATTGTTTTAATGTGAGCTTCTTGATTTAATTACTTTGAAGTTAAAAATGAATAATATTTGAATATTGACACGTATATAACATCTTTCCTCTTAAAGTATACATGGTATGTTATGCTACCACGTATGAGCTTGATTTAGAAATTAATAATAAATAGAAATTCTTATTTAGATAAAAATTGTATTTTATTTTGTACGTTACAGTAACAATTGTTTTGATAATATATTTTGTATTTATTAATTACACTAATTAATTAAAACGAACTGATCAAGATAATGGCGCCATCTTTGCAGATAATATTATAGTTCATTAATTCCGCCTGTATACACGTTTCTTGTAGCACTTTGGTGTATTACTATTGCGTGTTATCAGGAGAATCAATATATTTAAATTGCATACCCATTGTAAAATGTAGAAAATTAAAAAAATTTTTATAATTTACAAATATTAAAATATTATTTTTTTTTAATTATATTATTATATATTTTTAAAAAATCAAAATTAGGGTTATTCTATCAGGTTAAAATTATACACTTAGCTAAATTAAAAAATCTTTTAACCATTTAAACGTTATTATAATTATTGAATAAAAAAGATTTTGTTATAACAGCATCAAAATTTTAATTGTAATAACAAATTTTTAGGATCTTACATAAGATTCCATAAGATTAAGAGCAAATAAAATATTAAATAACTTTCAAACCAATAAAATAATTATGCTCAAATTTTACATATTTATTTAAACGTATAATATAATAATTTATGAAATTTTTTAATCCTTGATAATTTTGAGATGTGACACATATTTTCTTAAATGGTATGGATTTGACAGCTCTCTCCTAACTGGCTCTAAATGTAAAACCGTTACATTTATGTATACATTCTCAAACAACACAATCCAAAATCGGGACATAAGACATCTTTTAGACGTTTTTTTAGATATCTTTTAAAAATATAACTAAAATTAAAAATGTAAAAGATATAAAATAATAAAATATAAAAATATAAAAGATATAAAATTTAAAATACAAAAGACATTTTAAAGTCGTCTTTAAGACGTTTTATGTCTCGATTTTAAACATTGTGTTGTCTAGGTTATGTAGCTGTTATCTATGTTTATTAAGATTATGCTGACCTCTATATGTAATATCGCACCTCAATATGTGCAATTTTACGGTAATATATTATTTACGAATCAGTGAACAGAAAACTATTACGATATGCAGGTTAAGCGTCATTAACTTTCTACAAGTTGGTTTTTTTTTTACATAAAACTGGAGTTTGCAATTATATGATAAGAATACTAATAAAATGGCAAAATGTTAGAACTCATGAATGTATATGATATCGATGATTAAATTAAAACTTGCTTGTACTATTACATGGTATATGAGTACATTTTATATTAATTTAATCTAGAATAAACCACTGCATTAGTTTTTGAGCTTTCGTTTTAAAATGATATAGCTAGCAAATGTTGCATGATATTTAAAAATTTCTGTGAATATGTGAAAGTTATCATTTGTAACTCCAATATAATTTATTCTATATTTTCTCTCTCTCTCTCTCTCTCTCTCTCTCTCTCTCTCTCTCTCTCTCTCTCTCTCTCTTTCTCTCTCTCTCTTTTTTTCAAACTAATGCAGCATTTTATTTTATGTTAAATCAATGTAGTATATTTATATACATTTGTATGAGTGTGTGTGTGTGTGTGTGTGTGTGTAATAAATTTCTAATTCAAAAAAGTTTCTTAATTTTCACATATTTTTAATATTTTTTCTTAAAATTTTAAATGTACAACATTTAAAAAAACATAAAAAGTTATTAAAAAATTATATATACATATATATATATGTATAGTTATTTTTTCTTTAATAGATAATGTGTATTTCTCTTTCTTGAGGGAATTTTAATATATAATTATGAATATTATTTTTTTAATTATTATAATATAATACCTTATTTTTATTACAGAATTATTTTATTAATTGTATAAAAAATGTTTTTTCTCTTTCTCTGCAAAAGTTTCAACATAACTTTTCGAATTATTAAGCCTTTGTTATTGCTGAACAATGAATCAGTTTCTAGATCTTTATAAGCGTATTCTGTTGCAGTCGTAAGTCAATAATGGCGTTCATAAATATTTTATGCCTTTCTCTGGTTTGATTGAAAAAGTAGCTTACGCAAAAATGTTCTTTTATTAAATCTTTGTTCTGCATGTTCGAATTAAAAGTCAAGTGAAGGTAGGAAGCAGTACCTTTTCCCATACATTCACTTCCGCATCTCTACTTATAAACTTAAATTTCAATCTTATTATATTAATTACTTTCTGATCTAATTCTGTATGTAATTAATCTTTGACAAAATTTACTTAATTGAATTGAATTAAATTTAATTAAGCAATAAGTGTTTTAAGACAATTTTTAATAATTTAATTAAAAGAAAATAATTTTAATTATTAAATAAATAGTAAATTATTTAATTAATAAAAGACAATTTAATATATTAAGTTCATATATGTTTCTATGCATTTTATTATAATCCTAGCAAAATAATTTAAAATAAGAGAAAATAGATTTAAAAAATCTTTTCTGTTATAAATTTTGCTTATGCAATTACAGAATTAATATAATATAGTGAAATAATACTTCGAACAATGAACCGAGACTTTAGAGAAGAACAATAACCGGTTTGACACAAAAGCAAAAGTAAAATTATTAGCACGATCTTCTCTTTCTCCTCTCACTTCCAATGAAAGTTGTAAATTCATTCACTAAGATTGTTCGCAATAATGACACGTCGATCCATAAATTGGTCATTAATGTCTTAATAGTTTTAATTATTGCAGTTTACTGAGCATAAAGAGACGCGCAGATGTATTGTTTACATAATCTGGAAATAATCAGTTAATAATAATAGTTAAAATATGTTCAAATTTATTAAATTTAAAAATAATCTTTAATTACAAAAGACTTTTTGTCCACTTGTTTTTTATAATAATAATTAATTTTATTGAATCTAAATAAATTCTTATTGCCTGATTTAATCTTGGATTTTATAATTATTAATAACGAATTTGAGTATATACCAATGCATTTATATAGAATAAAAATATACTTTATCAAATAAAACAATAAAATATTGAAAATTTTTCGAAAATCAATTTGTTTATATATTTCTATTAAACATTATTTTTATTATATCAATTTATATTTTATGACGACTACGACTTTAAAGTGCACCAATATTTGCTAATTCAATCGAATTTTTTATTAGATAGTGGTTTTAATTTTGTGATTCGCCTATTAACTTTTATTTTTATAATGTAGACATTGGTAGTATAATATTTTATAATATTGATACGTGCTTATACGCGTAAATAATGTGCAATTGTTGGAAAAAGTACGTCCGCTTCTCTTTCTATGTTTATCAATAAAGGTAAAATATACAATATATGTATACAATAAAATAGTGCTGAAATCAAAATAGATTAAGCGCTTATAATCATTGTTAACAGAAATGCATGTTACTAAATAACAATATATAATAAATTATCAATAAATGTAATTAGAACGATAAGCTAAATATTATAATTATTGTATTAGTAATTAATAATTTATAATTATAATAAATAATAATAGAAACAAATTTTAATTTTTTTATTCTTACTTTGCAAGATAGTTACGTTATTAATTTGAATTATGTATTTATTAAATTAGATATTAGATATTTATCATTTAGATCTTATAAAATAATTTTTATTTTTATTTTTACAAATTAATATGTATATACAATATAAAAAATACTCTTCTCACATAAATTACAAAAAGATTTGTTTTAAAGTCTTCCTTCCTTTTCATCTTCCTTTCATTCTATCACAATTGTAAATGCATGAATAAGTATCACTTTGTGACTGATTGACAATGAACACTAATAATACACTTGCGTATTTTCTCGCGAAACAAATGCACTCTTATGATATTTACTTCTGGTGAGTGCCCAAATGGAAACCGATGAATCAGGTCACAGGCTCTTTTATTTTAAAGTAAGTTCCGTCGCCGCCTTTCTGCAGTGATAGTCCTTTCACTCTCGTTTGCATTGCACTCGCTTCGCTTTTGAGAAGACATTGATCACACGATCTCTACATTAGTATATATAGAGTGTCCCAAAATATGTGGATCAACGCTCGTAAAAAGGTAGAAGGGATCGAGATGAACATAAAAGTCCAATATTGTCTTGGGTTAGGTCCACCAATAATCGAGATATTAATTTTTCAAATTATGCGAATGAGAGCGCGCCGAGAATGTTTTGGGACACCCTGTATAACAGGAAATGAAAATGCGAGCTATGTACTGAAATCATTACTTTCTATATAACTGTTTTTGCCTTTCGCATGACATTATCTAATGAGGAACTACTGTCAATCAGTTAATATGCGTCTGTGAATAACCTTTTCTACTTATAATAAATACATTTTTTATAGTAAACAAATATATATACAATTAAGTTATAAATTAATTATGTAGATTTAGATGGATAAATATATATATATATATAGATGTATCTTTACTTTAAATGTCTTTTATATATCGTTAAGCTTTCCATTGGCGAGGGTGTGCCTCTTCGTGATCATCATGACTCTGGATCTCCGGACTCTCGATCACGTTAAGACCTTTTATTCTATTGTCTTTTCTTTCCGTCGCGCCCATAGCGGCGGGGGGTTATTGAACTTGCTCAGTAGCGCGAGAGGTCTAATCGCAAAAAGCGGAGAAGAGGAGACAAGATCGACGGCGAAAGAGATCGGCTGCTCGGAAAGAGAGTGAGTGTTTTCTTCGTGGTGAACCGATTCATGGTGAAGGTCCTCGTATATAAGGCACCGTGTAGACGATAATATTCAGTACGGAAACATCAACGGATCTTGATCCAATTACAGAATGACGATTACGTTGCAAGCCGTAAGTTTCCATTGTGGTCGGAAAATTTATAATCACGGACATTTAAGAAGAGTCACATTTCTTCATTTCTTCTCCCCGGAAATATCAGCTTTGTGATACTTGTGCTCGATAGTGATTTTTGATGGGTCTTTTGAGAGTTAACAATGTGCAAAAGCAATTTACGAACGACATTACTTCGAGATTTTTGTCCCAAAATGAGATTACTTGAATGTATGGTTGTGTTGAAATCTAGAAGTAGATAAGAGTGAAAATGAATTGTGATTGACATATTGAAACATCTGTTTTATTATTGTTGTTGAGCTGTGATTACATCCTAAAAGTAAATAAAAGATTAAATTTTAAGTTATTAGATTTTGGAAACAAAAAGAAGAAAATTAGTTTATTAATATTATCTATAATATATATTAATTTATCATATTATAAGTCATATTTTTCCACTGTTTGTTGAACCAGGTAAAAATTTGTTATTATTAAATTGCAAGTTTCGACTTGAAATTTCCTTAAACCTTGATCTTTAAAATCTTCTACCATCGCAATTGCCGTGGTTTCACGGATATGTTAAACCCCTGATTATCCAGACGGGTCCGTTACGCTTTCATGACGATGTTACACGTTTGCAGTTTTTACTCGTGCTGGTGGCGATGACGGTCACGGCATGGCCCTCATTCTTGGGACACGAAGGCCACAATCTTGGGGCAGATGAGCCAAAGCTCATCTCGCAATCAGTACATTTGCGCGAGGTGCCGACAAAAATAATCAAGGTCACCAAGACAGTAGCCATCAAGATTCCTGTGCCGTATCCCGTTAAGGTAGACAGTTTTCCGAGAAGACGGAAGCTAATTAACGATTAATTAATTCATCACAACATCTTACAAATCTTTAACAAGATTTAATTTTGTCATTTAAAGGAATTGAACATCAGAATGCAAAACAATTGCTAGAAACATTATGAGATTTGTAACACTATTGTAAATACATTAAAAAATATATAATATATAAAGTAAAATAAAATAAAATATAATAAAAAGCAAAAATATTTAAAAAATTATTTTTTTTTAAATTAATTAATATTTTATACAGTAACATTTATTTTAACGCATATTAATGTTGTAAAATAATGTATGTGTGCATAATATGTTATAAAAGGGAAAGAAAATAATTGCTATTATTTTAAAGTATATAAAACTGGATATCACGAATTTCTAATCTTTTTGTCGCACATTATAATGTGCAAACGTTTTTGTATGACTGATTGATTGTAATTTTTTTGCTTTTAGGTACCCTATCACATTCCAATTCCGATACCGGTGAAACATCCCGTAGCAATTCGAGTACCGCAGATAGTGAAAGTGCCGCAGCACGTGCCAGTGCCAGTGGAGAAGCCTGTCCCGGTGGAACTGCATCAGCAGGTAATCAATTAAATAAAAAACTTTATAAGCTAATAATCCTTTTTTTTTTTTTTTAGAAAGGTCACAAAACTTTCCTAATTAGTGTTTTAAATTACAACACTAGCAAATTTTTTTGTTATTATTATGTTGCGTAGAAGATTTACTTTACAATTACTTTAGTGTACATTATTTTATAATTAAGTTTTTCTTTATATGTATATATAAAAAAGGGAGTAGAAAAAATTTATAATCATGACTTTATATTAGAACTTTAATAAACAATAAATCTGCTTTCTTGGTTGTGTAAAAGACTTAATCCCAGCGTTTAGATAAATTAATTTAATTAACTTATTTTAATTTAGGTGCCGTTTTTGATATCTAAACCGGTGCCTGTGCCACATCCGGTCCCCATACCACATCCGATTACTTTGACCAAGCCGATCTTTATCCCGGTGCCGAAGACAATTCCGATTCCACAATCGAGTCACGACGAAGGCGGCACTTCCGCTGGGACCGAAGGCGGAGGTGATCACGCTAGCCATGAGACGACCAACTACAGTAGTTATACCTCTCAAGGCCATGAGGCCTACGATCAGCAAAGCAGCGATCAGCGGACCCAGTTTCAGCCATCCCAGGCCGACTACTCGGCGAATCATTAGTTTTCGAAATACGGACAGGACAACTAATTGTAACAGCGTGCAAAGTCTTCTGAAAGGAAAAGTAAATCGAGAAGTATAAATCATTGACGTATGATATACGTGAGCTGGTTACCTTGAAAACGGTTTAAGCGGAACGCTAAAGGGTTTCGATAAGTAAAATACAAGTACTAAATGATGCCCTTTCTTGGAAACTTGACATATTCCACTTTCAAAGTCGATCGTTCGATACATGAATATAGAATCATGTCTTCAAACTTGCAGTAACTATGGACCACTTTTGAATTAGAAGATTAAATTTATAAAAGAAAAAAGAAGAATTAGCTCTTGGAAATTAACTTTATAATTAAACATGTAGATTTATATGAAATTGATATTGATTATGAGAGTTGAAAATTTTTATTTTTTTCTTATTTGAGAAATGTTAAATACTTGTACATGTTTATGTAGAGTGCAATTTGTTAACTACTGCTCTCTAAATTTCCTAGAGTGAAACATTACTCTGAAAGAGTGAAAATCGAACTTAGATATGTTCGATTTTCACTCTTTTAGAGTAATGTTTCACTCCAGGAATTTAGAGAGTACCAATAAAGAGACGCGTTAATAACGTTAATGTCCTTTCCACAATAGCAATAATCGTTGGTAATGTATTTTGTAACATATATTCTCAAATGTTGTAAAACTATTTCTGCAATTAGATAATTGGTTTCTACCAACTTAGTTTTCTTACGATTTAATAATGTTCGAGTGTATAGCAGCAGAAATTCTGCTTCTTCAGAAACAGAATTCTTCCAGATTATAATGCAAATGATCGTGAATTTTGCAATGTTTCTGAACTAGATTTCTTTTAATTAGCCTTACAAGGAACAAAAAATAGGATCACGTAATAATAATTTTTGTCTCTTTGATGCAGTCTGTTAACGCGATTAATTATAAAATTACAACCATTAATTTCTGAAGAACTGAGCTGAGATAGTACACTTTTGTATATAGGCAAATAGTTCAGTAAGCAAAAAATCATTGCTGCAACGTTATTATAATGTTATTCACTAACATAGTAACGTTTCCAAGTAGGTTCCAAGTTGTTAACATTGTATACAACATCATTATAACATAATGTTTAATAACATTAAAAAAAATATTTATGAAACATTAAGTTACAATGTTTAGAAAATTTATCTAAAATCAACATTTTTAAAACGTCGATCAATGTTTCTTATTTACTGGCAAGTTCTTTAAAAGTGTTAAGTTTTTGTTTCCTTCATGTTACAGCTTTTTATTTGTTATGTGAGATTGTTGATACTGTAGTTATTATTTTTTAATAAAACATTTACATGCTAGAGTGGCGTCTTCCTTATTCCTCGGCATTCGTTAAATCTGGCTGTCTTGCCGCGTCCTGTGTACAGCCATAAATATCAGGTTGCGACACTTTTTATTGGGCAGGTGTGTGCAAGTAGCGTTACGAACTCGGACTTGCCCAACGGGATCGTTTACCATACGTGCGTGCGTACATACACACGGCGTACGTTTCGCGTGGCCTGCGCTCTGCATGCAAATTCCATTAATCGCGTGTTTTAACGTGTCCTCGTTCTCCATTTAATGGACATTTCACCGTCACTACCGCCGTGTAACCGCCTCTCATAATAAGGCCTAAAAAATTTCCTTTTCGCGCCCGTGGATTATACAATTTCGATCCGGGTTTTGTAACTTTGTAATTCACGTTTGTAGTTCACGTAATCGTGAGACTGAAATTGTTGAATTCAGTAAACGCGTTATCGCTCATTTTTTATTGAGTTAATTTTCGAAACTTATCGATTATCTTTTATATATCTAGGCGTCCTACACACACGCACAAAGTCAAAATATATGTTAAAACTTATAAATAAATTAAAAGATATAGATGTAAAATAAAATTTGGAAGTGTATACATGTAATGGTAAAAAAAAATCTTCGTTTACCTGGAGTAAAACAACATATTTCCCGCAATTTCCATTAAAAAGAGAATGTTACAGTGAACAGTGAGAGGGAGGTAAGGACATATACACGACCTCTTCATAGGAAAAGATTTATTTTAATGATGAACAGTCAGCATAATGAAGTTACAGGTAGAAACGTAGGTCTAAGTAGTCACATTTGATGATCGCGAGCACCACTCGATTCTTTTCCCTCCGCAAAAATGTCTTTTCGTTTTTCTTCTTCATTCAAAAGTCAGAGGACGCTCTTCTCTTCCAGCCACTTGTTCTCTCTCCTCTTATCTCCCCGTCGTAAAAATGTCCGAAAGAATCCCACGCGAGAGACCCGCGAAATTGTTCCTCAATTTTTCCAAAACGAGAGGTATTCACTTTAACCGCACTCATCAACGGAACGAAGAAGAATATACATTAACGTTACATTAATATATATCTATGCGTATCTGTTTCTTTGCGGGCGCATTCCTAAATAAGGTGATTCACTTGAAAGCTCTGAAAGACCCACGCGGCCCGAGTGGTTGCCTCGCGCTGATGACGGAGAGCGTCGCTCACGGAATTGCCATTTTACCAGGAGGAGTATCCATAAGGATAGCCGCTGTATCCGCTGTATCCGCTGTATCCGTTGTATCCGTTGTATCCACCGTAGCCGCTGTATCCGTTGTAGTAACCTCCGATACCAGAGTGCAATTTGGTGTAGAGGACCGGCTGCTCGACCGGCACCGGCACGTGTTTGACGACGGGGACGGCGTAGGGCTGGGGCACTTTGACGGCGTACGGGGCGGGTACTGGAACCTTGACGGCATACGGGGCGGGAACGGGCACGGGACGGTCTACCGGGACAGGAACGTGCTTGGTCACCTCAACTGGGTAGGGTTTCGGCACTTGAACGGGATACGGGCGGTCGACTGGCACGGCGTATGGCACCTGCGGGAAGATCGGATATCTTTGATCATCGGCGATTAGAAGGATTTGAAGTAAATTAATCTTCTTTCCAGTCCGCGTTTCCCATAATCGTATTAGGAAAATATGTTACATTAGCAAATGAACGAGAAACGAACCAGAGAATTAAGAAATGTATATGTTATAAAAACTTGCATTACGAAACTTGATAGTCCCTTGTAGCCAATTTTGGCGTGTCGATCGGCTATTAGAAAACAAACTTTCTATTCTAGGCAATTAGCAATTCAAATTATTTCTTTTTTGCTACTCTGTCCCCTGTTCTTCTCGTTCGAAAGACATCGTGTATCTCATTAAGATGCAAATGTACGCGATACAGTTTCAATTTCATTATTACGAGAGATATATATCTGGATCAAGGTGACTGATTCTCGAGACAACGCAAGACACCGGTCCCGCATACGAAACGAAGACCTCGCACTTCTAATCACGCTCCACTTGTTACGGTATATCTCTCTTAATGCGATCGCATATAACTTTAAAGGCGCCATAGAAATGCATACGTTTTGAAAGTTCTAAATCACCGTAATTTATATAGATTCCAGTTGTATATTATTTTAGAAACTAACAGTATGCACGTCTATCAGGTAGAAATTTCTCGAGAAATAGGCTTCTGCGTGTGAGAGAGTTTCATGAAATGTGCAGAATTTAAACTTACGCCGCAAAAACAAATTATGTATTAAAGATCTAATAAATATATTCGTAAAAAAATATATATATTTATGTTGGCACTCAAACGATCGAAATTCCTCGTTATAATTGCAAAATAATTTTCGCCTGGGTGTCATTATTAGAGAAATCATAATCGTCTTTAATTGATCTTCCCATTGGAAGGTACGAACGTAGTGAAGCCATTATTTCTCCAATGAGTCATTTGACGTTGCTAATTGCATTGCTTTCATCAAATTGCGCTTTCTAGTAAATCGACTTCCAGAAACTTCTTTTTTTTTCACTAATACGCGATATGATATCAAAGTACGAGGATTAAGAAGAGCCGTTGCGAATATTTTTCACCAAATCTTGCCGAGTTTTTCATCGTTTGGTGTTTACACGTGTAACCGCGCGAGTGTTGGTTATCCCAATAAGGGAATTGGCAATGGAAAATGGTATCGATACCTTAACTGGGACTGGGACGTGTTTCTCGACGGGCACGGCGACCGGTTGGGGCACGGGTACAGCAACTTCCTTCGTCAAGACGGTAGAGATACCGTGGCTCAAGCCAACCGGAAGGGAGGAGTACGTGCTCAATCCACCGAGACCATAGCCGAGACCGTAGCCGTAGCCCAAGGCTCCGTAAAGGCCTCGCTTATCCTTCTTCGTGGTCTCCGCTGGGTTTGTCTTGTCGCTCTTTGTCTCTTCGGCGAAAGCGAGCGCCACCAGGGCGAAGAGCACTATCACCTGCAACAAGATATGTCAGAAGATATATTCTGCTTTCTCTAAAGATTCTGCGAAATTATATTCGCATAAGAGCGTATAAAGTTCTTCAACTTCCTTTCAATGTGATCTTGAAATTATACGTATGTAACTGTTTTTTCTTGTAATTTAATTAAAATAAGGAAACGTGGGAAAGAATAGTAGTTTCATTATTTGATCCTACACAACTTGAGTAATTTGTAATTGAGTTAAAAAGTACATTAAAATTATATGCAAGAAAAATAAAAACATGTAAAAGTTTAAATAATTAAAAGATAAAAGTTAAAAATTAAAAATAATTAAAAATAATTGAAAAATATGTCCATTATTTTTTTGCGTTGCTTACTTGCTGTAAACAAACTCTGTAATTTTAATCTGACGTATTAATTAAAAATATATCAAATTAATAAATATTAATTAATTAAAAATAGGTGACATATCCACCGTAAATACTTTTTGTTTATCTATTTTCTGATTAATCTATTTGACAATAAATTTAATGTCAGTTGCAAGATCGTTTATCTTTCTGCAACAAACTGACTGTACGGATCTTTTTTCCTTTAAAAAGGAAAAGAGCACGGTTCATCCTCGCACAATCGGTTTTTCCTCTCCGAGATCTTTTAAATCTTTTTACCGCCCCCCGGACGATTCTTCGCAGAACCAATTTTTATAAAAGAACTCTCGTATCCAATTATACCTTGGCGTTCATGATGCTGCACGAGTTTCGGATTCGGTTCGTCGTGTTTGCGACTGATGAGTACGATGAAGATCCCCCTGCTTTTATACGATAAACCCTGAAGGAGAGACGGCGTGGAGAGCGAGGTAGTGGGCAACCGGGCCCACTGCCGAAACGCGGTTAGGTGAAAAGAAACCGAAACCGGGTCCCGCGAGTAGGGGACCGCCGAAAAACTCGCACCCGCGCGACTCTTCTCATCGCTCGTAAGGAAGACTCTTGCGCAAATCCACCACCTCGCACGAGTCGAAATTCATAGCGTTAAGTTTTTTTTTTTTTACGTGGCTTGTGAGAAAACCGTAGAAAAGTTTGAAGCTTAACTTATGTAAAGTATGCAATTAATTTAAATACATAAAATACTTGAACTTTAATTTAAGTATTTATATATTTGATTGAAATACACAAATAGTTGAATTAAAGAAATTTAATTAAGTTAAAAAATTTAATCAAATTAATAACTTTCTTCCTCAGTGTATACCTCATGTGCTTAATTTTACTTTTTTTACACTTTTACTTCAAATTTTTTATATGTAATTATAAAAACAAAATTCTTACCATTAAATAAAAAAATTTAAATTATTATTGTACTATAACTATTTATACTAAAAAGTTTATGTCATTTTTAGATAAATTTCCGATTAACAAACATTTTGTATTACTTTTGTTACAAATTTTATTCTGTTCGAACTGTATAATAGCATAAATAGCATTAAAAGGGCTTTTGTGCAGCACAGTACAGCTAATTAAGGCTCCGATTTAATCTTTGTTGATCTTTATTTTGCGATCGTGATCACACCGGGTGTTCTCTCAATCATCTGGTTGTGCAATTGCGCGCTCGCCCGATTCCATAATTGAAATCCTACGCGAATGAGAAATAAATAATGAGATTATTTCTTGACTAACTATGGGCAATAAATGTCTGCGAGCAAAATTATGTTGTAAGTCGTGTGAATCAAGGCAGTTTTATTTACACAAAAGGTGAAATTTAAATTTATGTGTAATATATTAAATAGATTTATTACGTTATTATATATTTTTTATTACAAATCTCTAAATATTTTATTAAATGTTTATTCTTTTACGTTTCAATATTAAATATAATTTTAAACGTCTTAAATTTTATTTATTATTGTTGTAATAAAGATTAAAATTTAAGTTTCTCTGATAATATATTTATAATATTGATTTCTATCGTTCTAGTCTTGTTTTATATTTACTAAACGGCAAAGATAGAATACGTGTTAATATCTAAATGCGTTCTAAATATAGATCTTAGTGTATAAAATTTGTACATTGTATAATTATAAAGTAACGTTATTTTTAATTGTATTTGTATTTTTTGTTAATTTTCATACAAAATTGTGCAGCAGCATATTAGCAATAAAGAACGTAAAAAATTGCTTAATAGATTTTAATGTAAATTAATTACTTGATAGAAATGATATAATAATATTCTGCGCATCCTTTGAGATTGCACTGAAATTCCCTCTCGTTCATACATTATTCCATCGTTTATTACCATGTAATAAGACCATGTCTTATTTTCTTCTTGAAACTGGCGATAGAAAAAGCGACAGGCATGAGATATGCGTTTGAAAGATCCCATAAATTTGAAAGAAAAATGAGAAAAAGCTCGAGAAATATCGATTATTTGACGGCGTTCTACAATAAGTAAATCAAGAGAAATTAATTATTTCTAATGAAAATGATAAAAAAAATATATAAATATTAAACAATAATACAAAGAAATAGTCTCTTTTATTTTTACTAAAGTGATTCGTAATTTCCGTTGTGTGCAAAAATTAAATATGTATTTTTAGTTTTTTAATATTTTAAACATAGATGACGTTATAAAAGTGTTATTCAAATTTTCTTAAAATATTTTTTATGCTTGCAATAAAATTTTAACATTTATATTTACGTATATTCCATTTGATTTCATTCTATATTGTAAAATTGAATGGCTGTCGCCGCTTATTTCTTTTGTTCTGTGCTTTTCACAGGTTGTTTATGGGACTTATGGAACCGGCCTGATTCTTCTTTCCAGGTTGAACCGTGCTATTACCGAAAGTGGTCCGTCTTTTGGGCAGCTTCGCGTAATTTCGTTGCTTCTTAATTGGCCCCACCTGTCCGGTCAGTTCCAGAAAAGCCGAGGAGAGCGCGTAATCGTTAATACATATTTCTCATAGATGAACAAATGCAGCTGTCTACGTGTTGAACAAAAATTATTGCGGCAACGGATCACTTATTCTCGTTACAGCACTTGACATCGTTATGTATGATTAATATTTATGATTAATTTGCATGCTATTTAATGATGGATTTTATTGCATCATTGGTATCATTTGTAACACGGTTGTTTATATCACTTTAAAAAGATATTGATACAAAATATTGTAAAAAAAGCATAATAATAAAAAAATATAACTGATTACAAATAAAAGAAATGATAATTGGTTTTAATTACAGTAAAATATTTTATATAATAAAAAACAATATGTAGACACACACACACACACACACACACACATTAAAATAAGAATAAAATAAATTCTTTTGAAATAAATTATTTTTAAAAATAAAAATAAAATTTTTGTACAAAGTCCAGCTAAAGAATTATAAAATGTTTTTAGTATTATATTTAAAATTTAAATGCATATATGTTATTTATGTTATAAAATGACAAAACTTTGTTATAAAAAAAAAATAAAGGCATTTAATAAATATTAATTATATTTTGCTTATTGTTTTCATACTGATTTATGCGGATATTAATTAGAAATTGTCAAAAAGAATTGTTTAAAAATTATATGTATAAATATATTTGTGTACCCAATGGCAGATTAATAAAGGAAAAGAAGTATACCTTATAGACTATCAACTTTGAAGAAAAAAACGTTGCCCTCGGGACGCTGTCATTAAACTCCGTAAATTAGTTCGTGGATTCCCGGATGACGCCAAAATTGTGGTATGCGAGGTCACGCCAACAGAATGCATCTTTCGGATTCCTTTACCATCGTAGAATCAATAAAACGAAACCAAAACGAAGCCAAAACAAAGATATTTTATGCAGATTAATTGCTGTATATATATTGCAGGCGGTGAATGACAAATGATTCTACGATTTTGGGATTTTTGGCGAATTAATCTTTACAAAACTAAAAATATATGTAAATAGCACAAAAGTTGTTTTTTATATTTTACATTTAACTTTTCACAATTTTATTTTGAATAAATAATTAAACAAAATTCTGATTCGAAGGATGCTTTTTTGAAAGATACAAAATATTAAATATTTATAAAATAATGTTTTATATTATACAAAAAATCTGTAGAAGAAAAAAGGAGGAATCGGATTTTTTTATACATTCTGTATAAAACATAAACAGAAAAATATAAGGAAATAACATTTTTCTAAAAAAAGATACTTGTGTTTTATTTTTTAATAATTACTTATTATTTTTTTGTATATTTTTGACGCATTTTATAAACTATAAAATGTACATTCTTAATACTTTTATAGTATATAATAAGAAATTTAATTTCTTATTACATTAAATAAAAGTTACATCAATCTTATTTTTTATCGCTACAGTCAATTATTTTTAAAAGGTAATATATTTATTTAGCAAGACATCACTCAAAATTGATTTATAATTGAGTTGATATTCTTTCATAATTTTCCTCTTGACGCTAAGTTTTTTGAATATAAATTTGTATCCGTGATCTTTATATAATTTAGTAAATTTAAATGATCGATCATGCTTATAATAGTCTAGGCTTATTTAAAATAGGCTTAATTAATGACTTATTCAGTTAACAGAATGTACGAGCGAATAGCAAATAAATTCATAAATTATATGACTCGTGAATTAGGATTGATGAGTGCTTCTATATTTTATATGAAATATATTAGTATCGGCAAGTAGTTTTGGCTTTAAAAAAGATTTTTAGGAAAAATATTCAACGTATTTTTTTCTGCTATATTTTATGTGCAATTATTTCAAATTTAATCAATATTATTTAGGATTAGTTAATTAATATTAAATAATCGGTCAAAAGATACTTTTTTGTGGGCGTGTATATGCGCGCGTGCGCGTGTGTGTGAGTAGTCTCTCTCTTTCTCTGGACTCACTTAAAATAGTTTTGATTAATATCTTGTCGTATAATACAAATGCCTCTTTCTAAAAATTCTTTAGAAAATAATAAAATTATATTTTTAAATTAAAATATTTCTTAGTTTAAATAAAAAAATAATCAACTGTCGACCATTAAATAATTAAGTGCATATGTGTAATGCGTTTAATGCAATTAAAATGACGAAACACTTGATAAATTACGTTAAGATTTAACAAACAGAAATTCTCGTTTATTTAAGTTTAATTTTTAGTATCTCGGGCCTATAGATTACTATTAAAATATCAAGCTCTACGTGTTAATACATCTTTTACGTGCGTGAAAGATTTTACTTTCATCAATTATTGCAGAAGAAGCGGGAATGTTTCAATTAAAAATAATCACTGTCGCAAATCCGGATTTTTGCCATGCTGAAGAAAAAGAGGAATTCTCCTCTGATAATATGGATGATCCGAATTTACATGTGACATTTATCAAGGCCGGTGCCAACAACTGACTTTTTGCGTAGACCAAATGGTTCTCGAGAGATAGAACGATCGAGATCTGCGACATAAATTTTTTTCGGACATTTCTTCGTGAAGATTTATGCTTAGCTAACCGCCTCATCCATCGTAAATCCTAATTTTATTTTTACCGATAAGATCCAAAGAAAGTGGCAGTATTTATAAGCTATTAGTCTATTCTAGCCGGCCTTTATTTAAAAAAATTAACTGTAACAAATTTTCCAAAATGTATAAAATATTATTTAAGTAAATTTGTAAATTAAAATTTGGTCTTGAAACATTTTGAAAATCTGCGAAAACAATTTTCTTTGATATCCTATTTTTTGTTTGATATTCTATTCTTTGTTTAATATCTATTTTTTTTTATGTATGCGTATGGAGAGAAACGTATTCTTAAAAAAAAATGTAAGTGAGAAAACTACGTTAAAAAAATTGAAAGATTAGAGTAAACTTATATCTGTCATGCTCTACAAGATGCAAGATTTATTAAAATTGTGTACAATTTTGGAAAATGGGCTTGATCGGGTACGTCAGTAAACACTTAGAACAACGGTTTCCGGATGGGAAAAACGAGCTGGTATTCGTGAATTGCATAAATCGGTAACCGTTTCTGATTTCGACACCGGAAACTGGCCCCTGCTCGCCCTCTTGTAGTTTGTTGCAAGCGCGAGATGTATATAATCGTTTGTAGCGATTGCATAATCGCGAGCGCCGGGCCTAGCCGGTCAAGCCCGGCGAAATCGCCGAAAATTCCACGTTACATTCGTCGCGCACCGGTTATTACACGCACGTTCCTCGCGTCACCTCGATAAATGTATACCTGTATACGCATTCTGCATCGAATGCACACGATTATACAAGCGCCATAACGTTACTTTCGTATCTTTAAGGATTAAGCGGTCGCCTTTATCAAAATTTGAACATTTCTTCCTGCATTTTTACTATACATTTATGTTTATAAATATTTATTAAATTTATTATTTGTTTATTTTTTATTTAAATAATTGTTTATTTGTAATTGCAAACACAAAAGTAAAAACCAATTAGATTTTATGACAAAAATAATATTTAGTCGACATTTCCTGTTAGTAGCTTTAATTCTTATTTATTTTAAATTGTGTAATGTAAATCGATTTTATGATATAAGTGACAAAAGTATAATAACTATTTTATTAATTATTTATTAATAATTTATAAAGAAATTATTCTAAGTGATTAAGTTGTCAAATGTATTAACTACTAAATATGGCATATGAAGCACTAAGTGCGTCGTTATTGTTGTGCAAATGAATGTAATCGAGAAGTCATTATGTAGGCGGAACGTTTCGCATCATCTAAGAAAGAAAGTCAATTTCGTGTCCCTGAGGAAGCTCGTTCTTGTCTTCTTTGTTCCCTATCCTCTTTGTATCATTCATATTGAGTGTGTTTGATTATCGAGGTGTCGTTTTACTGACAATTTTGTAGGCTTTCTAACTTTGTGTTTTGTAATGTGTTAGTTCTAACTGTATTTCTAATTGTATTTTTACTTCTTTTGCACTTTTATAGTTACATAATTAATATATTATTAATAATGTATTTAAAAAATATTATAAAGTTACTAAAATTCTGTTATTATATATAAAATAATTGTTAAAATAAAATTGGATACTACATAATTAGAATTATTAATTACTATTACTCGTAAGTTATTATTAAATTATTAAATTGTTCAAAAAACATCTTATTGAATTAAAAAATCGATATTATTTGTTTTCTATTTGCAGTTATTATCTTGCTTATTTGTGTTATGTAAATTAAATAATTTTAAAATTTAAAAATAAAATACTGTCTGTACGTTTTAAAAATTGATGTTGATCGTACACTTATTTGTTTTTTATTTTATTTTATATAGTAGTTGTTGTATATATATAATATATATAATAAAAAACAAATAAATATAGAATTAACATCAATTTTTAAAGCGTACAGACAATATTTTATTTCTGAAATTTTAAATTGTTTGATATATATGTATGTGTGTGTGTGTGTGTGTGTGTGTGTGTGTGTGTGTGTGTGTGTGTGTGTGTGTGTGTGTGTGTGTGTGTGTGTGCGCGCGCGCGCGCGCGCACAGTCACACATATATAGACTTTTATAATAAAGTTCTTATAATGAAAAGATTACGATTTTCTTAATTTATCATTTATTTATTATTTCTAGGCACAATTATAATTATTAAAAAAACTTTGATAGTAATTTTTATTTTATTTATATTCAAAAACCGTCTACACTAAAAAACATTTACTAAATTAAAATAAATATTTTTCAAATGATACCATGCAAAAGTTTTGTAAAATAAATGATATTTATTTCAATTTAATATTTTTTTTTCAGTGTAATTTTAAGTTTTTTGACTTTTAATTGGAACACTTCCGTCACAAAATGTGACTAAAAAGATGCGTGGTCAACCTTCAATAGAGATTGTTGACTAAATGACTAAACATTAAAATTGTTCATAGATTTTATAATATACATTATCTTATACATGGCAATAAATAATAGAATTTTTATACGTAATGTAATTAAAAACGCATTTATGTGTATGAAAACATTATATCTTTACTTTTGTCTACATTCCGTAGTCGCTTTGAAAATTTATGGAATTCTTATGTAATAGACATTATTATAAAAATATACGTATACTTTCCCTTTATCTCGAAATAATCCAGGATATTTTATGTAAGTGCTTATTCACATTCCTTTATGAGTTTCGTTCTCGGTTGATATTTATATTCTTACTTTTTGACTCTTGTTTTCTGTAAACAAAGAAATATTAACAATCATTAAAGGGACTCGAAAAAACAATATAATAAATTATTTTTATTCTAAGTATTAAGAGATTCTAACAAGAATTTATATTATATTCTTTTTTCTTAAAAAAATATTTACCCGAGTTTAGTATATTAAAATTAAAAAACTGTTTATATTAGGATATTTAGAAATAGATATAAAAATAAATATAAGAAATTTAAATTTACTTACAAATAAATATTTTTTCGTATGAGATGGAGAAAAAAAGAGAACGCGCGAAAAATGGTTGCTCAATCATTTTTGGCAAAAGTGACAGTCGTTAAAAAAAAAGAAACAAGTTAAATGATACCAGTGACAGATGACAGGTACTAATTATATTCATGTAAAAATGTTGTTTTCTTATAATTTGATCCTTCCTCATTTTATGCTTACATGTTATGCTTTAATTTCACGTAATTTCATTAATAAGACGTCCAATAGTGGTTATCAAAGAATGCGTGCATTTTTAATTAAAACTCTGTATAAAAAAAAACCTTATAATAATTTTCTATGAATGTTTCAAAGTTATATAAATTATACAGATTAATGTAAACAAAATTATATTTTGAGCAAATTTTATTTTCATTATTTTAGTATAAGAAATTGGAATAAATTTTCATTATGTAATTTTATATATAAAGAAATTAAAATATAAAAAAATAAAAGTTAAAAGAGAATATTGTAATTAACAGTCATTTACATTGATTTTGAGTAAATAATAATTTGGTGAAAAGGCACTTTCAAGGCATGACATAAGTAACTGTTTATTTGTACTTTCAGGTAATAAAATTTAATATTACAATATTTTGAACAAGTCATTCATCATCATTTCAGCAAAAGACCTTCATATGTTGGTCAATTTCCCTAAATCCGCCATTCATTTTGCTCTATTCCGTAATCAAGGCGAACCACTAATGTCAGAACCGTGAAAAAAATAAAAGCATGTATTGCCGAAATTTCGTGTAGCAATTTCACAGGCAAATGCTTTTGCAATACGCCTCTACGTTATTTCATCGAGCCTAAGGACATTGTTTCTCACGTTTCTCGCTTAGGAATAGTGCAAGAGAGCGTGAAAGGCGAATATATTCGTACAAGGTGTAAAACGTAGAACGAAGCGCTGGTGAAAAAGCAAATCAGTAGCAAATGCGAATTAAGATTATAAGGTCGGAACTAAGGTCAGGCAATTAAATTCTCATTACGAAAGAACATGCAGCAATGTATGACATTTGATGTTAAATTCGCGCAAATGAATAAAAACATTTAATAGGACTGTTACTTTTTAACAACTTTGAAAGCTTCAAACGATTCAAAATTTCGAAAGAATTTAAAACTTCGAAGCTTTAAAACTTCGAAATTAACTTCAAACTTTAAAGTTTTAAATCTTCGTGGGAATTGAAAATCAATTCACAAAACTTTTAAAATCCACGATATAAGACACAAGTTTGGGTTATTTTCAAAGAAAATTTTAAGATCTCAAATCCCGGTCTTCTAAAGGTTAACAGTAAAAATAATGTGCGCTTTTATATTAGAAAACTAACAAAGTAATCTACAGATGTCTAATTATGGATTTATATATAATTTTTTATAAAAGTTATTTATAATAAAAATTAACAAAATAAAAAGTTTAATAAAAGTTGATAAGAAATGGTACTCTTAACAATAAAAAGTATTTTATTATAAACAATTGTAGTACTTAAGAGAAGAATCTGATTTAAGAGGCCAAAAAATTCGTGTCTTTTAGGTATTTTTTCTCAGCTAAAATAAAACCAATTACTTTTAGAGACGTTTTATCACATATTTTAATTACATAAAATAATAATAATTTATTGTTAAAAAAAAGTCATGTTGATAGCGCTAGTTGTTTTACTTTATACATTCTAGCGGTCATAATTTTAATTTAAAACAAAAAACTAAAATTATTTTTTATTTTTATGCTACTGCTTTTTAATTTTAATTGTTAAACTAAATAATTAAAAGAAAAGCAAAAGGGAAAAATTAACATACTGAGAAAAAAGTATTGTTAATTTGAATAAATTTTTCAACTTGATTAAATTTCTTTCAAGTATTTATATACATTTAATTAAAATACATAAAATATTTAAACTTCAATTAAGTGTTTATATATTTAACTGAAATATATAAACATTTGAATTTAACAAAATTTAATCAAGTTGAAAAATTTAGTCAAATTAACAATATGTTCTTCTTAGTGCACGACTTTGAAAAAAATTACGATTTAACTTTTTTTAGAAACATTTTAGTTTACTCAAAAGAAGAACTAATTACCTACAAAACAAGTCTACGAGAAATTCTACTGATCAATCAATTTCTCTTTCTAGAGAAGGAATTACATAGAAAGAATTACGATTTTAAGAAAAACATTTAAAGTTTTTGAAACAAAAAAATATTACTTATTAAAAACTTACAGCAGTTACAGGTTAATCTGCTATATCAGACCCAAATAACAATTATTTATCTTCTTCATAAAAATCGTTTTGAATTAGTTTCATTCTATGACCTGCTTGATCCTCTTTTGAGCTACTTGAGCTGCGACTCTGCTGCCTTACAAGTTGCTATTTGTCGTATATTTCAACAACATTTAGCGAGCTTAATTCTAATGTCCATTAGGTTTATCGTTAATATACTGTTATATTCTTTATTGAAGACGCATGCAGCAATAAAGGAAATAATTCCAATGATCTTCATGCCCGCATTCAAGTCCTGAGCAGCTAGATGCCATACAGTAGAGCTTAAATTGTCATTATAATTTTGCATGTCCGTCTAAACATCTTATCACAAGATCATTATGTATATTTTATAAATCTATGTGTATATATATATATGTAAAAAAAATAAATGTTCAAAAACATTATTTTTGAAAGAAAAACTAAGAAAACCGAGCGCGTCATCTGTATAACACATGACTTTCTCAAGGCTGTAACTTAAAAAATATACGTACTTCAAATTTTGATCGAATATTTTCAGGTAATGTTACTATCAATTAAGATAACTTTTGAAAAATTAATTTTTTTGACTCTATAAATCAGTTTTCTTTCTTAATAATAAAGTTTTATTACAGATACAAAGCATATTAGTTTCTATTTTTAATTTATTTTTTGTATTTTTTAAACAAAGATTAATCTATACATATTAACAAAAAAAAAAACACTACATACTGTGTTTACATACTATGTAATCAAAATATTGTTATATGTATCAAAATATTGTTATATGTATTAAAGAAAGAGAGAGGTAGATAGATAACAAGGTTGGGTAAATTAATATATTTTTGTATATAAGGTATGTTCGCTTTTTTTACTTTATTATAAGATTTTAGATAAATTAACAGAAGAAATCTAATTTTAAAGGTTTCTCGATATTTTTATTAAAAAAGTTTTAATGAATTTGTTTAAAAATGTGGAAATTATTAATTTTATTAAAGTCTTATTTTTTTAATTTTTTTAAAGTTTTTATATATTTTATACATAAAAATAATTGTGTTCAAGCAAAGATTTATATTCAAAGTAATCAATCTTAAAATTAACAATTAAAAGTTTGATTTTTTAAATATACATCTTATACAATACTTAATCTTTAAATTTGTTTTTATAAAATTTCTAATAAAAATCTGCAATAACAATATGCAAAATCTGCAATAAAATCCATAAAACTAAACAATAAAAATAATAAGAAAAAATTTTATTTTTTGTTTTTCTAAATTATATTCCGCTATTAGTCTGTAAAAATTGTAAGTTCCATAAGACCACGTTTTCATGTTTGCCTTCGCTTTTTTCGTAAACCGAGATAAAGTTCTTTTGTGTTTTTAGAATACATGTCGTCAGAAAGAAAGATTTTATCGATGAAATACAATTTAAATTGCATTCTATTTTTTATTCAATGTAATATACGAAAGAATAGTAGATAAACTTTTTTTAACTTTATATTAATTTTTCTATTAAAAACTTTATTAAAAAATTTAGAACATATATTCTTGAAAGAATTAAATATTCCGAGATTCTAATATGCAGTGTGTGGTTTAAAATAATCTTTGTTGCATCTTTGGCATAAAAAGTTATGGGCGCAGAAGGAAAATAAGAAGTCGATTGTTTCTTTATGAAAACATTTACAAAATTGATTTATTCCATGAATTCAAGGTACTACACGACGAGGAAAGCGTCTCTTGAACAGACGCTCGTCGTGATGGATTTTGCGCTGCTGGAAAAAGGCAGTTAAAATGGGGCGGGGTGGTGTGTGTATATGATTTTATTTTTTTTAAGGAAAAATTCATCTAGTAATGGCCGTAGCTCTTAACGTAAACGGGAACCGATTCTTTGACGACGACCGGGTGCGGAACCGCGACTGGAACGGCGTGAGGGACTGGAACTGGGACTGGGTGGGAGACAGCAACCTAAACAAACAAAATATCAGTATTAATATAAAGCAATTAATATACTAATTGAAATAATTAGTATAAATATTCAAGCTAATACTGATGATGTAGCTGTTGGTCGACTTTTTATCATTACAAATCCAATAAAACAAAACACAATAATAGATAAAATAATTTTAAGCAATATGCTTGCGTTAATTCGATGCAATTGATCGAAACATATTTTAATCGTCAATTGCAAACATCAATCAATTATTTCAAATATAGCATTTTTGTTTAGTTAATTATAGTTTAACAAATTATAGTTTGCCGACTGTAAAATTATGTTCAATCAGAGATCGATTGCATCCTTCTTGCATGCGTTCACATAATTGCGTAACCGTACAAATAAAAGACCAAAATCACGATACTTATCGTAACACGTAATCAAGATATCAATTGATCAATGTAGACGGTAAATTATCTATATTGGGAAAATCGAGAGCACACAACGAACCCGTTAATAGTTACGTCTCGAAATCGATTTCTACTTGTTGCGCTAGACAAAGAATTGTGTAATGAGGCAACACGTTATTGTAATGAGTTTATTACGTTAGTGAGGTAGAATAATTAACGTTAATTAGAAATTACGTTTAAATATTAAAAAGCAACGGTTTTCTCATCTCTCGGAAATTACGGTAGAAATCCCAATACAAAATTTGTTTTTGACTTCCAATTTTTGTCAGAATTCTTTGTCTATCACTTCTAGTTAATTTAATTGCTGATCTTTTGTTAAAGATTATATTACGACTAATGGAAGATTGAAATTTATTAATAATTTACCTTGACGGGTACGGGGTATGGGGCAGGGACGGGCACTGGCACTTTAACGGGGACATGGACCGGATAAGGCTTCTCTACGGGAACCGTGATCGTCTTGGTCTGGATCACGGGGTAGGGCTTCGGTACCGGAACGGCTACTGGAACTGGGTGCGGGACAGCAACCGGAACCTAAAAATAACAGAACATTCACATTTTTTTTACACGTCAAAGCGAATTATATAAGATTTTTTGCTTTTCCGATCTCTTTGTTGAAATATTTGTAATATAATTCGTTACAATTATTTTAATAACCTTATTTAATTAAGAAAATTTAATACTAATTTAAAAATAATAAAAATGTTAGCACTAAATTAAATTTGAGATTACACTTAATTAACTTAAGGCTTATTTACGATGCAACATTTAAATAATTATGCTATTTATATATCCAAATATATAAACGTGAACTTTTCATTGAGTTTTGTTTATGCAATATAAATCACAAAATCTGTGTGCACAATTTAGTATTATTATTTATCGCGATAGATATTTATCGTCCAAAATTAAACTTATCAACGTACCTTAACGGGATAGGGACGGTCGACGGGAACTGGAACAGGGGCCGGGACGGCAACAGGGACAGCCTTCTCCTTAACGGCAATAGCAATGCCGTGGCCACCACCAAGACCACCATCAAGACCACTCAGGCCACCAAGTCCACCAAGTCCACCAAGGCCACCAAGGCCACCAAGGCCACCAAGACCACCTTGGCCATCATAACCATAGTAGTCACCCAGGTAAAGAATCGAGGAGGCCGTATTGCCAATCAGACCACGCTTCTTTACCGTCTTCTCTTCGGCGGCGAACGCCGCGGAGATCAGCACCAGGCAAATCTGCAGAATAAAGGAAAAAAACGTTAAAAGTGTAAAAATCGACCGAGAAATCTATAAAAGTGAATATTAACATACACAAATGTTAATAGGCAATTGTCGGAATAACGGATAATTTTTTAAAACTGTCGCAATTCTAAATCTTTCAAAATCATTCTTTCAAAAAGTCGCAATTCTAAATACTTCAAAATCAAGGACGAAACTATGTTAAAAGATTTTTTAGAAAAAATCTACGGATAAGTGTATCAAGATTTGTGAAAATAACAATTATGATGTGACCCTGTCTAATAAAATTTTCATTTTACGGTCATCAGAAATTGACAAGCTCGACAGAATTACCCGAGACATTGAATGAAATGCTAAATTGTAAATGAAAATATCTACAATTAACAACGTAGTTAATAATCCACTCTAGTTTGATCATTTTTAGAACAGGTAACCGTAGACGAACGAATCGATATCTGCAAAGCGATACTAACGACTCTAACAAAGTTGACGATTATCACAATCAAAAGTTATCTATCCAGAAATCGAAGGGTCTCCGCACGAAATTCAAACTTTGCACAAATAATAGGTCTTTTCCCCGAAATGTTAACGTTAAGCTTCCAGAAATTTTGCAAGGGAGCACTGTGACAGGGCACGGAGAGCGTAGAAAAATTCGATCGGCACAACGTCCCCGTATAACTTCGACCTTATTTAAAGCGTTACGTCCGAACGGAAAGTGTTCTCGGCGGAATTAAGCGGATTCTCAACACTGCTTCTTTAACTACGAGCTCGGAGATAGACGTGACAGCACGTACCAGGGCCCTCATGTTGAACGATACTTCGACGTGATACTCGCGCGTGAGTAAAATAGATCGGTTTCTGTCGTTGTCGGGCTGGAAAACCACCCTTTATATAGGGAATTGACTTTCATTTCGCGCACCCTGCGCCCCGCCAATAGGCGAGGGAAGCCAACGGCCGGTCTATCGCCACACCTACCTAGAGCCTAACGCTATTTACCGACAATATACTGCACACAGTTATATGTATGTTATAACACGTAATGTCCAACGGTTGTATAACACGCTAAACGTGCGCTGAGCCGCCATAGGTAAATGGAGCGCGCGCTTGTGGCCACCACTTTATGCAGATATGCGTGGATATGCGAGCGCATTTCTCGATGCCACAACCTTAACGAGACCATTTTTCCACCCGTCGCAGAGAGATCTGCCTCAGCCGTGATGTCACAAGCGTCATTGAAAAATCGTAGGATCCTGTTAACAGTCGACAGTCCTTTTTCTCGCGATTGTTTCATTGAAGTTACGAAATTGGAATTCGATTGCTTAGATTGCTGTTTGTAAAATCGTACATTGTAAAGTATATTTTCAAAGGTACACACACACACAGTGCACCTCGAAACTGTTGGACGGTTTTTGTTGTCGATTGTACAGAAGATTAAAAATTGACTTTCCTTCAGCGGAATAATCAAAACGTTTGTAGTTTTAATTATTTTACTAACGCTTAATTAGTTTTAACAATAATGCAATTAAACTAAAAATTGAGAATAAAGAATTTCTGGAGTATTCAATTTTAAAAGAGAAAATAAGTAATAAATAATGGTAATAGATAAATAAATAATGACAGTATCATATACATTTATATATATTCGTAGCTAATTTGACACGGTTGGTTTGTTTTAGCAAAATTTTAATTAGAACATTATTTATATGCAAGTAATAAAACATGTAACAGAAAAAAAAAACAATTTTTTCAACAATACGCAATATATACATAATATATTGCGTATAGCTTTGACTCTCTGTTGCATATAGTTTTAGTCTCTCTGTAATAAGATATCTTTTATATCTAATGCAACGAATTTCTAATTAAAGCAACGCACGTATAGCGTAGTACTAATTGTAACACGTGAACTTATCCTCGCCCGTGTCCGGCGGCGGCTGTGTCGGTTTACGCAAGATTGCTCAATGCTTCATTACGAGGTGAGGCAGGTATCTCGCCGCGGTAATATAAATCACGCGGCGCGAGGAACGGCAGTGTCTTCTATTGCGGTGCACTATTATTACGCGCCCACCGTACCGCGACATGCAGGTTGTCCATAAGGTAGCGATTCTAGCACGTATTATCATTGCCATCTACGAGACTGATATGTTGGTTTTATGCCTGTAAAAGTTATTATTAACGGCGTGAACCGCCAACTGATTGATCTATGGCGCTTTTGTCCCGATTGGTTTATGGGAAATCCCTTACTCCTGAGAAATTAATTGCTAGTTTATTCTCACGTCAGTCGTAAGTCTCATTGAACATCTCACATCTCGAAACGAGGATTTTAATCGTTATTTGCGAAGGAATCATCTACACTCAGCGAATAAAAAGGAAAATTATATTCTTAAATGATTGAATATTTATACGGTTTTTTTTGTATTTTGATAAACAGAAATTGTTCTTAGCAAATTTGTAATCAATAAGATAGCTTTATAAATTTTATTAAAAATCGATTTTCCTGTTAACTTGTAGAATTGATTGTAATTTCCTTTTAATTTTCTTATCGTATATGCACTGTAAAAAATTTTTGTAAAATTACAATTATAATAGTAGGTAATTTTGAGATCAACTATAATAGTTGTGAATTTTTATGTGTATGTAATTTTGTATATAAATATCGCAATAATTTCTTAAATTGTTTTTTACACTTGCGTATACACCGTAAACAAATTTATGACATATTAAATTATTTTTACTTGTATACTGCAAAATTATAGACACGAGATTTACAACTATTATAGTTGTAATTTTACAAAAATTTTTTACAGTATGCGTAATGTAGTGTGTATGTGCAAATCGTACAATAAGAAAGTACATTAGTCATGAAATAGTAACAGCAAAATGATTAAATCACGACAAATAACATATAACATACCTACGTTGACACAAGGAGATTAAGTCTGTCACGTTGGCACGCAGAATATGCACCCTACCGTTTCACTACACCCAAACAAACGTTTCCTGGTTTAACGTTCATTCGTCTCTCTTAGAGTCGCACCTCAAACACCATAAGAAGCCTTGTACAGTTTACGAGCGGTAATTTAAGTTTCTCGGCTTGTTAGCGATATTTTTATATTACGCTATTGCTTTTTCACGCTTAATTTTTGCAATAATTTATTACCGTGTCTCTTCTTTTAACTTATTATTTACAAGTTTTATTATTCCTTAATTCGTAAACTGTTTAATTTTTTATAGAGGTTTTTTAATTAACTGTGTCTTTTATTAACTATAATATTAATATAATATTACGAAATTTAGAAAACAAATGACGTTGGATATTAATAATATTATAGATACTTTGATTTAATTACATTAAAATAACATTTTTAATTAAGTCCTTAAATATACTGTGTAACTTTTATGACTAATGAAATTAAATATTAATAAATTTATATAAATTATTTCACAATGACATCCGTCCTCCGACTGTTCAGAATAACTATATTTTGCTATTTCTTGCCTCAGCAAACAAGTTAATCTGTACTATTGCATGATTACGGAATAACGATAGAGATATTTAATATGCTATTCGAAAAAGGTTCAGTTTTACTATTTTTTACGATTACTTAGCAAGAGCTTGTGCACTTGTGAGATCCTTGACATGCAATTTATCGTGGAAATTTGTAGTGTCACACGATCGCACGGTGGTCTGGCTTGAGTGCCCTTATGACCGGAGAGCAGTTAATTCGCTAATCTAACGCATGTTTTGATTGATCTCATTATGTTCACCACTGATTGATATTGATTAATGCTTATCGTGTAGTGTACGTAACTGAATTGTCTATCAAGATGCATATCTATCTGTACTATTTATTACATACTGCATTACCTATGATTTCATTACGATCTCAAAAAGTAAAAAGAAGATTTGATTACGCATGTTATCATTATTTTATCAATTCTATTGTTTGTTATTAAGATTAGTTAGAAATGATTATTTCATCAATAATTTATTATTTTTTAAAATTAATAAAAAATATTTTTTATTTTGTAAAAATTATTTATTATTTTGTTACAAGTTTTGTACTAATGTACCAAACAAGATAACGACTAGTTCAAAAAATTATCCCCGTTGTATCATAATTTACCATAGTTGAACAAATTAAAATTTTTTTAAAACTAAATTAAGTTAATGTTATTGGTTTTTAAAATTTATTAATAAAAGTTGTTTTAAAATTAAGTTAAATTAAATTTAAAGTTAATTTTAAAAAGCATTACATTAATATGTTTGATTTTATAAAATTACGCGTTATAAATAATGCTCTTAAATTAAAATGTTTTAATTAACAAAACAATTACAATACAAATCCTAAAATAAATTTAATATTTTATTTATAATTACGTTTTTATTAAAAAGAATAGATGTATTGATATTTGATATAGAAAATATTTTGTCGCTATAGTATTTTTTCTTTTCATAGGTAAATAGGTTTTATAGTTTTTTAATTAAGAAAAAAGTAGGTTAAAGTTATATGTTAAAAATGTATTTAAAATTATTAACTTTTTAGCTTTATTATTTAACTTTTAATTTTTTAAAAAAAATTACTATTTAACCTTGCATCTCTTTATATAATATTATGTTTTTACGAACATATATAATAATAAGCAGCGATTTGTAAATATTATTAAGAAAATAATCGATTTCTTTGCTGAAAGATAAATAGAAGTAAAAACCAGTATATGATATTTGGTAAAAAGTAATAATCCGTTATATGTCTTACAGTATCGAGTTAACTTTCAAGGATATTTCGGTACCTTGGCGACACTTTCATAAACACTACGTTATTTATGACATGTTTTATTACAAATAATTATACCTATTGAGTTGTTACTTCACTCTCCATTGCATTCATCTTTAGAAGTAATTTAAATCTTAAAACAAAATAAAAATGATTGTTATCTAAATTACATTATAGTTATATTATTATAATTAAAATATGTTAAACCTGTGTAGCACAATTTAAAAAGTTATGTCGTTTAAGAGAAAGAAAAGGACTGTGAATAGAAACTCAATTAAAAAATATGTTGATTACTTCTTGAGGAAGAAACTAAACTAGTTTTGTACCATCAATTTTCATATAAAAAAACCTATTATTTTTCTAAAGAGCATAGCATTTTTATTTGTAAAAATGGTAACACAGACAATAAAAAAATAAGAAAAAAAATAAAAAAAAAGAACATTAGATATAAGATTATACTATTATAGATAACTTTAATATAATGAGATTTAAAAACAAATATTTAGTTTCGTAAGTTTCCAAAATGGAACCGAGCAAAAAAGAAAAAATTGACTCGAAAAATCAAAACGTTTATGTTAGATTTTATTAAGCCGAATATTTCGAATTACATAGTTGAATAATTTCAAATCTTTCGGCTACATTGATTGAAATAAATATGGTTCTCAGAGGTTATTCACGGATGTAGGCACCCTTGTACCGACGACACGTCGAATGTAAATTGCATCAACCAGCTTTTCTCACGCGTACGAAATCGCCCGTGCGTGAAGCCAGAACCAGACTATTTTTCGACACACTCGAACTCGCATTCATATCTAATGTGGACCCGGTATAATCGGTCAGCAAATATCGCAGCGAAAATATCGAAGAGCGGTCGCGAACCTGAGTGACACACCTCCGAGTATTATTTCCGTCCGGTCACAGGCTGGTTCTCAATCTCGATATCACATTACGCAATATCGCGCGCCGCTTCGGCAACGCCTCTCTCCGTCATAGTCGAGACAAATAAATGCGTTACCCTTACGCAGAGAATGGAAGGGGATAACTTTGAATAGGTTCAATAACTGGCGAATAACTTAACTAATAATAATTAGTAATTATATACATATATTTACAAAACTCTTTGACATTTTAACATATTATTTATGTATTAACGTTATATTATTTTATGTGTTATTATGTATCATTATCAACATTTATATAAAGCGTTGCGTTACTTGATTATTAAGTATAAATAAAATAATTAATAAAATAATAAGAATTATTTATATAATGTACGTTACATTATTCAATATTTTTTAAATCTTTCCCATCCCTTAAAGTTTCTATTTGTCTATTTTATTAATAATTTGACTTACATGATAACATTTAATAGAATCTAATTTTTTCATTATATTTATTTATTTTACTCTATTTGCCCATATAAATTTCTATTTGCACATTATTTAGAACAAGAATTTCGATTAATGTTTTATCTTGGAATTCCTCAAGTTTTACATCAGACATTGGTAATAAAGACTCACTGTGCAAAGGTCGCACAATTAGTCTTTCACAAGCTAATACAAAGTCATTAGGACGTTCGCGTTTACGGTAATTTTTATTGTAATCGATTCCTCCTTGCTTCACGCTTCTTGATCAGGATCGGGATCGATATCGGGACGCTAAATCAGCGGACCTATAACAACTTACGTGCACGCGCGTGCGTTACAAAAATCAAGCAGCGAGATATGTTGCAGAACACGAACGTCATTGCTTGCTCGCTCAAGCCTCAAGAAGAATTTGCCTTAGCGATAATTATGAGTCACACGCGAGAGACCCGCGGCGCTCGCGGGAGATTTTGTAATGAGAGACATGTCACTGGCTTAATAGCTCCCTTCTCGGTGGCACAGTCTGCACAGGAGAACCGGGGCGCGACAATGAGTTTCTGCTCGCTGGCAGTCGTCGTCCATACTCTACATTCCCTGGGCTGTAAAACGCCCAGCAGCGGCGAGGATTTTTCTGCGGGCCTCCCGGAAGTCTCATGGATACGCGGAAGCGTGGAGCTCGCGTGACAATCCTGTTGAGAGACCCGCGGAGAAAGGTCGAATACCCACTTGCGGTTTGCATCGCAACGGCAGATAAGATTGAGATGGCAGATAAATGCGAATCTGCGAAAATGTCTAATTTAATCTTAAAGAATTGCACAAATTTGATAATAATACATAAATTTCGACCTCAACATGTTAATTGTAGACCTTAAACTTATTATCGTGTAACACTTATGCGTACAAGTAAATGTACAAGTTAATAAAGACGAAAATAAATAATGTCGGGGGAATAAATGAATCAGGTTTGTTATTCGGGTTATTTATTCAGATCGGTTCGATCCCCCCTTTTTTTTTCTACAAGATTTTGACTCCTGCCTTATTCATTTGGCAAGAGCGACTTTTCGTATTGCGGATAAAAAAGGCGCGAGCGCATTACTTTCGGCGACCCGATCGACGTGTGTGCACAAGGTAACGTAACAAACGACGAACCCAATCCAGCATCGCGCTTATGTAAGATGCAGATCTTGATATAAGTGCGGTACGGTTGCAGTTTTCACCGGTCGGGTCGCCTGAAAGTGAGAGCCACAGTAATGGGGGATTTGTGAGCCTTGTAATTTTTATAATCGTATCAGAGAATTGATCAGACAGAGACAGTGAGAGAGAGAGAGAGAGAGAGAAAGGGGGAGGAGCCAAGATTCTAATACACATATAAATTAGTAAGAAAAAATCAGTAACATAGATATAATAAAAACTTATAATCAGCCAAATTAAAAATCAAAATAATTAGTCTTTGCTCTTAGCCTCTTGGTTTAATTTTGACATTAATTTACTCTAATTGTTAGCTGTAATTTTCACTAAATAGAAATTACTTAATGATGGAAGGGGAGAGGGGAGAAAGGGAGAAACGTACATTTAAGAAGATAAAGTATTTATTTTCACAATTTTTTTGTAAAAAGTATTAACTTTACATAAAGTTTCAGATAAACTGTATAAAAGTTACGATGATTATCGTTTATTATCGGAAAGCTCAAGACCGGAGTTATTTTATTATATAATAAAATAATTAATGTTTAAGTTGAAAAGTTTATATAACACTCATTATACGTGTAAAATGTTTAAAACCTTGTTTGTGTAAAGTTAATAGTTTTTGTTTAAAAAATACATAAAAGTGGATGGTTTTTATCCTTCTAAGTGTATGTCTTTCCTTAAGCATGGGAACACTTTTTGCTGAAAAAAAAAGTATAAAAATTAATGTAAAAGGCAAGGTTTACTACACCCGATGTATAGATCGAATCTAAAGAAATTTATAGATATTAGACTATTTTTCTTTAAGATAGATTTATAAAATCTAACTTTTTTTAATTGTCACATAAATTAGTAGAATGTGTACGCAAGCATGTATGTATCAAATATTGGTTTGCATTTAAGCGTGATAAATGAATAACGCTTTTATATAATATACAAAAACTTCTAGAGAAAAATTTTTATAATAATAGTAGAATTTCTCTATCTACTTTGAGAACGGTCATCGTTCTTTGTTTTCGATTTTCCCTCTTACCTTAACGGTCTTTCTTCGCTTGAACAGCGCTCCTTTGTCTTTTGACGCGACGTACAATGCATGGATACGCCGTTGCACTCCGTTGCGATGATGCAACTGCAACGGCTTCACGCATTCTTCGCAAGGACTCCGAGAGCGGGGCGTGGTAGCGATCGACCGACCGACTGGCTTATCTTCCACAAGGAATCGCATGTACGCACGTGCACGAGCTTATTTTCGGCGTGGTCTGTTTTTAGCCGAGAGAAAAATTAAGTTACACTCGGCGAAATCGTCGCGTAACAAGGCACTTTAAATTCGTAAGCGGAAAAAGTGCACCTAAGGCAACACTCATTTTATATTGAATGAGTTACATTATGTTTTTTTCTCGAGCAAAATAAGAACGCGTGAAATCATAGAATGTACATAAAAAAAAGTTACAGTAATTATAATGTCACTATAATTTATAATCATCTTTGGATCTAATAATATTTTTATAGTTATTTAATAATATAAATTATAGTTTGTTTAAACTATATTAAAGTTTTTATAAGTATATTATTGGTCTATGCAATTTATGATTGCCATAACCAAAATAAAGATTTCAATATAGTATACAACAATCACTAAAAGCATCCACTATAAGCATATAGTTATTATTACCAATATTATAGTAATAATTATCTAAAAAATAATATTTCTGACTATAATTATTTTACTGCAATTATAGTCGCAAATATCACTATTTTTTTCTCAATGGATCTCTCAATTTTTTAATAAAAAAATTATGTACTGTAACTAAAAGCAACACCTTTTACAATATTTTAATAATAAAGACGATTTGAAAGTCGTTAACATAAAACGTTAAATATACATTTGATGTTGAGTCACAATTTCTTCCTGGTGTTAATCTTTGATTTAACGACGTTTAACGTCAAACGTATGTACAAGTATAAATTAAATTTTTAAAGGTGGGAAAACACGAAAAAAATATTCGCAACTGAAAGGAATGGCTCTAGAGATAACTGATGTAATAAATTAACGTTTATAAATATAACCGCGCAACGAGAAAGTTATACGAGTTACGGATGATATTTTTCAACCCCGAAGCGAATGAAAGTGTACATACATTTAGCACGTCGCTCGCGGTTTGCTAAGTTTTTCGCGTTCTCAAAAAGAGATGATATGTCGTGACATCACCGCCCTGAATTTCGTAATTGTTTGCCAGTTACATGCACTAGACATGTTGAAAATAACTGTATTTGCACGCGCGTATTTTTATATTTTTAAAAAAATAATTTGTTGAAAAAAAAGTGTTTTTATTTAAACACTTTATGTGCACTGAATCCGACGACCGGTTTGTCAAACTTATTAATATAACTCTTTCAAATAGTTGACACAATTTCTCTAAATATAATAAATTATATTAACGATGGATCGTAGAAAGTTCTGACAAATTGGCATTACTATATATATTTTAAAGTTGCATAACAGTATTTCTAATAGAATTTTTCTACACAGCTGGAAAATTTGTGTTTTTTGTTAAAAAATATCCTTGTTAAAATTTTTGTGTTAAAATTTAACACATTTGCTTATTACTTTAATTGCTGTTACATATTGCTGTTGTGTTGATTTAAATAAAGTTCTAAATTATTAAAATAACTGAAAAAAGTGTAGAAGTAATAATGTGCACGTATTTCTAATGTTACACAATGTTCCTTATTACCTCCTTTTTTTTATTTATTCAAAATTTGGAAATTACAAAAAGCGTACACTATAGAAGGGTTGCACGTTAAGAGGTCACTATGTCATCTGCTAAGAAGTTAAAAATAAAGAAATACTTAATTATCCTTATCCAAACATGTTCCTCATTATTAGTGACAAAATTTGTCTGTTGAAATTGACAGAAAAAATGTTGAGTTTATTTTATAATATAAGAGTGACGGTTATTTCTCGACATAATCTCGTCATGTACGTTACATTAACATTATAATAATGCTAAAGTAATATATGTTATATGTGTTACTTTGATATAATTTTTTTTTTCTTCTTATTAAATTCTTACAGTTCTTATTAAATTGTTACACAAAAATTATGTTAAATTTTAAAATTTCTATATAAGCTAATTTACACTTAATTTTATTTTAAAATATAACATAATATTTATGTTGCTATTTATTATATGCTTAATATGTTAAATTAATAGAAAAATTTCTCAGGACTGTTTGGGACATGCAATGTGTATTTAATTTCACACTAATTTTTCAATTGTGCACAATATTAAACAAAAGTAAAATGATACATGAGAATGACATTTTCAAACGCAGTTCTGCACGAAATAAATTCGGATTTATCTCGCAACACGTGTGATGATAATTCCTTATGAATTTTTAAAGTATTTAAAGTACTGAGTTTCAAAGTATTTATTATAATAAACTCTTAAGAAATACTTCAAATGTTCATTCTTTATATTGAAGAGTCGAGTTCAAATCTGATTAGAAACATTGGATTTATTTGATTGCTGTTTGTCGGAAAGCAATAGCAAACCATCGATTGACAATGTCTTGCTATGAGGTCCCCTCTAAATAGGTTGTTTAAAATCGGCATTTAAACTGCAAGTTTCGTATACTTGTGGAAATTACAAAAAGCGTACACTATAGAAGGGTTGCACGTTAAGAGGTCACTATGCCATTGCTAAGAAGTTAAAAATAAAGAAATACTTAACTGCAAAAAAATGCTGATAAAATATAAAAAAAATTATTAGATAAACTATTATTTAGTGTATAAAAATAATTATAAATGATAATAATCTTTATTTTTCAGATTTACCTTCCTCATTCTATATGTATTTCTCAAATATAATAAATTATACAGGGTGTCCTACATCAAGTATGCAATACTTCATGGAAAGATAGACGGGATCAAGATGAATATAAAAGTCTACTATAGTTTTTGGATATCTCTACTGATAGCCGAGATATTAATTTTTCAAATTGTACGAATGAGAGCGCGCTGAAAAAAGCGCTGAGCCGCTCGAGCTATAGCACTACTGTGTCAGTCAGTAGCTGTCGGCGGCAGCTTGAGTGGCTCAGCGCTTTTTTCGGCGTGCTCTCATTTGTACAATTTGAAAAATTAATATCTCGGTTATCAATGGAGATATCCAAAAACTATAGTGGACTTTTATGTTCACTTTTTTGATTTCGTCTATCTTTCCATGAAGTATTGCATATCTGCGGGACACTCTGTATATTATTTTTATTTTTATGTTATCTAGAAATGTAGAAACTATGTAAACCATGTTTTACGTGTAATGTCAATTATGTAAATAACAATCAATGGTTCAAAAAAGTTTCAGATTATTTTTAAAAATAAATTATAAAAATATTAAAAAAAGAATAAAATAAAGAAAATAAAAAATCAATACTTACATTATTCATGTAGCCATAAATCTTGAAATTTCTACATAATCCTGGCTTAATTCTGTAAAGTTTATATCAAATTATGTATTACAGTTCGAGAATTGCAATTGAAGAATAGAATTCTACTAATCAAAATAAAACTGATATAAAATTTTCTGGTTAGTAATTTTAACCTTTAATTCGCAGTCTTTAATCTTTAATTCAATGCGTAAACTGATACAAATTTTACGACTGTTGTATGTTTCGATTGGCATCAGTAGTTATCAAATTTATTAATCTACGCATTAGAGATAGACAAATAAGAATTACTTAGAATTAAAGATAAGAATTCGGTCAACAAAATAATTTAATTTTAATCTTCGATTCTTCCTCAATTTCCAATTGCGTATTGTGATACGGGCTTTAGTCGGGCTTTCCAAAATTTCGCGACACAAATCAAGGATGCCGCGAAGTCAGTCGGAAAGTGTCGAGTCGATTCGCGGGCGGCACTGCTCGAACCGCTCGATCGTGTCTTCTTCACAATCTCTGCATGACGCGCGTCGTACGTATATTGGCGGAAAAATTTATGTTGCTCACGAAGAGCGCGTCGAATGAGTTTACGCGGGCGATCGTAACGTTAACGGCAGTCGTAAATTTTAACGTTGATCCGCGAATTGGTACGCTTTATCGCAACGTTCTCTCGGGATCGGTATTTGTCGGAGGGAGATTTGATTTCGCATGTGACAACATATATCGCGTGTTGTGTTCCGTGTTATTCAACAGTGTAATTGCGTCTTGTGCATCGACGAAGGGACTGAAGGAGTATCAAGGATTATCGGAGAATCAGAGCCGTAGGTTGCTGCTCGTCTGCGCCGGTTTCAGCGATCAGTGAATAATAATTAATTTGTGTTTTGCTAAGCCATTAGGTGAAAACGGTTACCTCTAATTGTAAGACTGTTTTAACGTTTCAAAAATTTGCTTACTAAATATATTCACTTTATCGAGAGATAAATGGTAAATTAATTGATTAAGTACTCATTACATATTTTAATTATTGTTATATTGTTTAAATACACAGTTTAATAAAAGTGACTTTTTTGAACATCAGAATGAGACGAGCCATTTCTTATAGTTTTTTGGAATACAAATTCGGTTTTTATTAGATTGCTTTATTGGATTACAATTTTGAGAATTTTACAATTAAAAAAAAAGCAATTTTCATGTATTTTGTAATAGTATGATTACGATATATGATATGCTGGAGAAGTTTTATTGCAATTAAAATTAAATATGTTAAAGACTATTAAAAAGAATTTTGTATGTCAACGACAGTTAATAAAACATTTTTAGTTAAATGTGATCTAGGCAAAATATTCTATATCTTATTTTTTGATAAAATATGATTTAATTTTTCTTGATTATACTAATTTCACCATTTTAAATTAGTTATTAATTTTTGTATTAAATTTATTTTCAATATCTATTTTGATACAGAAATTTTTGCAAAAATTTGAACGTTTTTTGAATGTTGACATTTGTCACACGTTGTACGTCACGTTAAATTAGAATTTGTTAATTTTGACATCGAATTTGTATTCAATAATCTGAAAAGCTTTCAAATAAAAAAATATAATTGGAAGCTGTTTGTAAATCGTCAGTAATCTGATTCACAACTTTTGTTTGCAATTAATTCTATATTTAATTATGAATAACTTATTAATTATTTTGTAATCATCATTATTTTATTAATTATAGCTAATACAAAAAAATTTTATTAAATTGAAAATTTTAACAACATCCTAATATTGCTTAATTATAATTGCAATAAATTGTCTGACATATTGCATATTATAATTATAATACAACCAAGTACATAAAAATAATTTTTTGTAACTTCAATTAGAAATTTTTTAAAATTACAGCTTTATGAAGCAATTTCGTGGAAACGGATTCATATTTAACATTTAAAAAAAGATAAATGATAATAACTAGTCTTGTTCTGATTTTTTCAAAATTTCTTCAAAATTGTTATATTCTTATCCAAAATGCATTAAGTAAAATAAGACACAGTTACATGTGTTTAATTTTTATTATCATATGTATGTAGTAATACAGACAAAATCTCGGGAAGATTTTTTTAGAAAAATTATTTTAGTCAAGTATTTTTAAAAATTTTTATTCAAGAATTTCTTTCTCTCTCTCTCTCTCTCTCTCTCTCTCTTACTCTAAATTAAATTATAAATATTAAAAAAAACCTTGATAATACAAAATAAATAAAAATGTGAGAGAGGGAGAGAAGGAGAAAGAGAGAAAGTAAGAAAATGAGGAATATTGATGTAATAAATCTAATCGAAGAATAATGACATAATAAACTAATTAAATTTTCTAAAATTATTCAATGTTATTATTTTGAAAAAGAGAAAATTGTAACATTTGTGTGCTGGATAAATAGATTAATATTCTCGTGGCTAATAAACGTGCCCATGTATTTGCGCTGAAAATATATTCACGCAAAATAAGCTTACGAAAGAATGAATTATTGTCAACGAATAAGCGCGGCGACAAGCGTTAAGTATGTTCGATCAGCGTGGAAATATATATGTTAGGCTCTTAAATACGGATCGCGTTTGGTCGCTCGAAAGTGCCGTTGCATAATGCCGGGAAAATTCAATTGAACGTCTCGCAAATGTGCCATTGCGTGCCGTAAGTATCGCCCGTCTCTCGTGTGACAAGCATTATGCGCGTCGTTCATTACGTTACGTGATAATGAGAAAATTATTACGGCAGAGCGTTGCGAGCCGTCGCCGATATTCCCCTCAAATTCCTTTCCTCCTCCCACCGCCTCTTTCCCGTGCAGCAATAATCCACGCGCGCGTTTTCGGAAATGCGAGACTGGTAATTATTCGTAAAAGGCATTTCGCAATTATTCGTAATTATTTATAAAAATCGAGTCGAGAGAACTGTCTTTCGTGAACGAGATACGCCCCGGATAATTGCCGCGCGGATAATTACTCGTGTATTTGGAAAGATATTACCGCGAATATCGCACCCGGCTGGTAACGCCCCTTTTGTGGCATCGTTCGCCGAAATGACGATTTCGTAACTCTCGATGGCGATGTTTCAAATAAGGTTCAGATGCTAACTTTGCACATTGGAATTTTACGATTCCCGATAAATACAAGAATGTAAAATCTTCAATAATAATTGTAGTATCTAGGTAACTTATTAATAATTTAAAAAATCACTGTTAAAACTTATAATTAAAATTGTTAGGTCAAGATCAAATACTTCTTAATTACTAGTCGGAAATAAGGTAAATGCTCTAGTGACCGGACATGTACCTAAATCTGAACATTTACACACAAAAATTTATTATTCTCTCGAATGCTTCTTTATTATAATAAGGTACCTCTGTATTAATATAGCTCACCTAAGATTTAGGAATTTTTCCAATTTTTTGATTAATACAAAATTGAAAAATAAAGGTCAGATTTAAAATAGAAAATATGAGTGATTCTAAAACAAAAAAAAAACATATAAAATATTTTTAATTATTTATATAAGTACAGTAACGATTGTTAAAAAAAGATAGTACTTGGGCCATGCAATTATATACATATATACATATATAATATAGCCCAGTTATATATTTTCCCCTCTTTCATAAATATTTTTGAAAAAATGCGAAATAAAAAACCAACATGTTTAATTAAGCATTTATTGATATATCTATGAAGAAAATTATACATGTAAATATGTATTAAATATAAAACTGTGTTCACTTACTAAGCAATCTTAACTTTCACCTGTCAAAAAGCTCCTTCAACTAACTGGCAAAAGACAAAAAATACTGATAAAAAGTTAAACCCTAAATAAAGAAATAGAATTTTAACTTTTGTATGATAATAAGATACATTGCGTTTCCAATAGTATCCCCATAATGATTTTCATACAAAAAGTTTCCTTTCTTTAATTATAAACAAGACGTTTTAATAAAAAAGCAAAGTTAAAAAGCATAAACAAAAAGTCACAATAATATAAACTGCAAATATTCATAATTATTACACGGCAGTTATACAAAGCAAAAATTTCTAAAATTTTAGATTCAAGAAAGCACAATTTGAATGAAGTGTGATTACGACTCGTAGAAATTATTTGAGATATTAACCGGCTAACTGGCATAAATACATCGTATCGACTTTCCGAGCGATATATTAACATTATCTGTGAAATTTATTGTGTAACTATTTGGAAACTATCTGGAGGGTAAGCCAAACTGGGCACGTAGCCATATTAAGTACAGATATCTTATTAAAATTTAATTGTATCTTTAAATATTTTTTAGAAAATTAGAATTAAATTTAAATATTATAAAACAATGAAGTATTTGAGATTAATAATAAGAATTTTAATCACAAGCGTCCGGGTATACATTTCCGGCCACTCGGACGTTTACCTCAGGTACTCTAATTGTAAAATAGCGTTACGCGAGACGTTCATATATCACTCGCGTCAATTATTTCACCGGCGTCACGTCGTATATAGGATACGACAACGCGACGTAAGCGATATCGATCACGTAACAATGATATCCGCGTAAATCAAAGGTGGCGCGTGCCACCTGGCTGTCGATCCGCCTTTTATCAGCAGTCCGGCTATTAAGAAGGTGGAACCTGTGTGCTAATGGTCTCGGGTGCTCGCGCGGCAGCCTCGAGTGGCCGGCACGAGAGGTCACAATAGCGCGACGAACAATAGCAAGGTCAGGCTACACGTGAGATCGAGGTGAGACGTTACGTTAATTCACGCTACCGGCCATGGCAGAGAACTTATTGCGGTAGGTCGCGGACATCGAAGATTAGCTTTTCGCTCTCTCTCTCTCTCTCTCTCTCTCTTACTTTCTTTGACACGAAAATAGCCGCGGGACATTTTCCGCTCACGGGTAATCCCCCCTTTGGCTGTTACATGTCGGCCGCTTATGTCGGCGCCTTGATTGACTCGTTGAGAGACTTAGCCCGCGGGGAGGGGAGGGTGACGCTAATAAATTGCGTTAACGCGGTAGGTGATCACGCCTAATTGAATTTCCCTGCGACAGCAGAGATTCATCATGTATTTGATTCATGTTATTTTACCTACGTATCATCATTTCTAACGCCGGCAGAATGTTTGCCGAGAGAAATTGCATCTCTCGCGATGAATGCTTAATGAACGTTTTGTACATTGGACTTGATGAAGAATATTTTTGATGGATGAATATTTTTTTAAACTTAATTGGTATACTAGATTCTCGATGATACCGCACAGGTATTATAAAATCGAGAAAGAGCAAGAAACACTACGCTACGAGACTGTGATTCCTCCAGATAAATGAAAAGAAAAATGTTTTTAATTTTTTTACTGGCATATTAAAAATATCTGAATATCTTAGAATGTTACAGTTTTAGAAGGTTTTTTTTTTCATAAAAGTAAGAATCGCACTATTATACAATTTCGATAAATTTTTTAATAAAAAATGGATAACGATTAAAAATCTTACAATTAATATTTACATCTATACTGTATCTATAATATAGAGAAAATCACCAAGCATAGTATTTTGTTTTTGGATAACGTTTTTTAAACAGAAGTTACAGATGAAACGTAATAAAATGAAAATATAAATGTAAACTAAAAAGTATCTTCTATCAGATGACATAGCAGCTTTAGACTGTTTTTATATCTTATAATAATTAATGTTTTTACAATATAATAAAAAATAAATATCCACAAAATTGAGCTCCAAAACTGGCAAAATTAGACTACATTTTTTTTTTTTCAAATTTAAATCATATACTTGTGCCAAAGATTTACACATATATTTAGTTCCCGAGAAAGAAGGTGCTGCTTTAGCAAGCGTATTCCAGTATAGTATTTAGCGACCTTCTTCTATGCAATATTGTGCGTCAGCGAACAGCGTAGAAGCTGCGAAATCTTACGCACGCGAGGTTAAATCGTTTCAGTGAACTAAGTAGAAAAGCAGCTTCAACCAGGATGCCTACGATTATGTCTTGCGATACTAATACTAATCTCAACATGATCGTTTGTCGATTTCTGTTTTCCCGCAATCGTATAATTGCACAAACTAGTTTTGTGATGCAGTGGTGTGCCAGTTAGTTATTTCTGAAGATTATTATCTGGACACTTTATCAGATTATTATATATGTATAATATGTGATACTTTTTATTTATAATAGAGATACGAAGTAAATACTAATAAAATGCAAATTTGTCGTAGTTTCGTTTTTGTGAAAAAAACTAAATTATATTTTATTTATTGCCAATTACCTGCAATAAGTTTGCAGAGATAGAAAACTTTAATCAATCTCAACAGGATATCTCAGACTTGATAAAAAAAGATCAAATAAAGATCTGTAAAATGGTCTACGTACATGGAATGAAAGATTAATCATTAATAATTAAATTGTGCACGTTGAGCAATTTTGCAACTTTAGATATATTTAAAAACATATTATATTCTCTTTAAAAAAATCAAGTTTTTGATGTGTTTTTTATGCCCTTTTAACTCTTTAAATCTCGTTTAACGCAATATTTCACTATTGATGTTTTATCGTAAATACAGAAATAACTCTTTTGACGTTGGCAGTAATGAAAAGTACATTTTATGACGTAAAATATGATTATGTTTTTAATATTGATTTTTCTATTTTTTATCTTTTGTCGTAAAAATATTAAACTTTTGCAAGAAGAAATTATTACTATGCTTTGAATCTTTTTTTTTGACATAAAAAATTGATATATTTATGTTAGGGAAATTGAAGGAAGAAAAGCAGATATTAATAATTATTGAAATCAATAGAAAGATAGGAACTGAATAAAGAGAGGCTTTTCTAATCTTTTATGATTATTTCACTGATAATTATCGTAACTGATATTGTAACAGTTGATACAGTAGATCAAGTTAAAAAAAACTAGCTATAACAGTGGCCATAACTCATTTATCATTCCGTTCTTGCTCATACGTACATATCAAGCGAAATCGATTTTGAATTACCTATCTAAGTCTAGCAATTCAACTGTTTATTATCGACATACCATAACTCTGTTTATGCGGTTGACCTCCCACAGATGATATGTGGGTTATGCGCTGTTGCAATCAGATACTTGTCTCAATTTTCACGCGGGAAACCCACTACAAGTTCGGTATCATAATGCTAACTTCGATATCGCGTGCAATTTTCGAGAATCTGCACAGCAGTCGTGAAACTTTTGAAATGCGTTATGCGAATATATCTTATTACGTTTATTCGAATTCACAAGCATGTGATTAATGAAAACAAACAAATTAATTAATCAATGCTGAAACAAATATAAATGAATATAAAATAAATACTTCCGTAATATATAAACAAATATACATATACATAAAAATATTTCATATATCTTATCTAAATTTATAAAATTGTATAATTTTATTTAGTCATTATATAAATTTTTTAATTTTCTATTAAAATCAAAATTATTAACATTTAACTGGAAACTTGCATTAAAAAATTTATTCTGTAATTTCGAATTATTTTTGCATGATGATCTGTTGGATATTCGTACCATTTGCATCGCACAACGTTACATTATCGTTCTATTGCAAATGCACACTATATAAACGCAATATCAACTACATCCACGTGGAATCTGGTGAAGGGTGCACTTAAGAAACAGAAGCGACCGAGTTCGTTAATCATTGCAACGTTCAACTAACTTGCGAGCAACTAACACATGCATGTATGCGAATGCAAGCGTGAGAGGTCTCGTCGAAACTTTCTGATATATCGTAATATGAAAGATTTCGCTGCGAGTATCATGTCTCGTTTAGCCTGAAAATTAACTTCTCTCGTTCTTAGTTTAAATTTAATTTTAAATAAATAGAATACAAATAATATATCTATCATAAATAAGATAACATATGTAATAAATTTTTTATATTTTTATTTGAGATATTATTAAATATAAAAGTTTAAAACTATTAAATATAAAAACAAGAATTAAAATCACCTTTTTAAAAACGCTAAGTAATTTAATCTTAACGGTTTTTAAAAAATAAATTTTTTTAAAAGTTGATTTACAATTTTGTAATATAATATATTCTGATTTTTTAAATTTTATTAAAGAGTTTTTAGAAGTTTTGAGAAGTTTCCTTTGAGTTTTCAAAGAATGATTTTTTTTGAACATCAGAATAAGACTAATTATTGTGTATAATTTTTGGGTTATTGAATAGGAATCTGGTTTTCATATTGTTTTATCAAATCATAATTTTGAAAAATTTTTAATCAATATTAAAAGAAAGCTATTTTCAGATATTTCTTTATATTGCAATTTTTTCATATTACATACTTTAATGTGACATACTGAAGAAGTTTTGCTTCAAGTGAGATTAAGTTAAGACTTTCAATCTTCAAAATGAATTTTCTGTGTTAGCTATAGTTAATAAGATGTTGATGATAAAAAGTTATGAAAAATCTAGTCCCATTCTTGTGTTTCTTTTTGTTAAATTGTGTAATTTTTATAACCTTTTTCTGTTTGCATAACATATTTATATTTGATGTAATTAATCTAATTAATGTTTAAATGAGGATGGGAACAAAATGTTTCTTTTATCCTTCTTGTTTCTTTTGGCCGGAAATATTGTGCAAATATTTTCCTCTGCGCCGGATGTCGATCGGAATTTCGAGCGTGTACTCTGAAACGGCGGAGAACAGGAAAAGCGAGATTGCTTAAGCGGAAGGGGGAAAAGAGGGGCTTTCACGAGAGAGCTGTTTCCCTTTCGCCCTTCGCCGTTCTTGGACTCGCGATCAAAAAATTCCAGATCCGCAATTGCACCAACCTGATGCTGTTGATCGTACTTTCCGAACAAATGTCGCAATGAAAATTGAGCCGAATATTGTAACTAGGTCCGATTTTCCTTTTAACTCTGCATTTCATGCATGTATTTCGATATCTGTGTACGCGATATATGTTGACTAACGAAATTTTATTCAGATTTTCTGCGAAGAATATGGAAATGTTAAAATAATGAAGAAAATATTGAAAATAATTTAATTATTTTCCAATTCTACTTTGAGTCATTCAATTCACACAGAGAAAATAAAATTAACTTGCGTTATCAATACTGATAAACACTATTTAATATGCAATTAATTTATTTCTTTTTTTCTACTTATACACAAAGAGACACAAATTATTAATTAAAAATTGTTTAACTCTATATTATCCATTAATAACATACATTATTTATTGCGGCTATTATAAACACAAAATTAAAAATATTTAAATAATCTAAATATCTGAAAAAAAAACAAATTAATTTTAAAAGACATCTATTTTATGTATTTCAAATTAAATGATAGAACTACTTACAGATGTTAAATAAAAATTAATATAAAATATGAGAAATGTGAAAAGTTGCGCGATTATGAAGAATGATTTGTGTTAGTATTTTAAAGCTATGTATATTTACGAAACAAATGATTACAAACATAACATTTAAAGTCTTGAAATTTCTAATTTAGATCTCTCTCTAGATGTGTTTTGAACGCATCCAGTTTGTGAATATCTTAAAGATTGCTCTCAGCGATGGTAAATATACGGGGATCTTACGCGAATATATTGCTTTCTGATGTAATACCAATCTTATTACACGCGCACATACGGTAGAATCTGGGTCGTCTCGCTCTAGAAGCAGCCGGCCGATCGCGTCATCGATTTACTCGATGCACTCATGTGTCTTTTTTTCCTTTCGATCTTGTTCCCACGTGTAACTAATGACTAAGGGTAGCTTACTACGTTTCATTAATCTTATGCAAAATCTCAAAATCTACAGTCTTAATGTAAGCTTAATAAAAGAAATATATTATAGAAATGTCATTTTTATCTTATTTCTTAAACAAGTAGAGGAAGGTCACCAACACTGGCGCATACTACATACTTTTGTTTTTTGGTAATATCTTTTAAACGTAAGCTAAAATAAAACTTTGAAAATAGATATAAACTAGAAAGTGTCTTTTATCAGATGATATATAGCATTGCTTAATAATTTTTCATATTCTGTAATAATGTTTTGTAATAACTTTTGTATTAATGTTTTGCAACCAAATATAAGCAAAAGTAAAAGTCTGAGAATTAAAAATAATTAAAATCTTAAACGTCAACCCAACTGGTATCGCCAGTTTAAGATTTTAATTATTTTTAATAATCACTAGCGACAATAAGATTTACGAATTTTTATCTGAGAATTAAATTATATAATTGGTACAATAAGCTGGAGCAACAGAATTCGAATATAACCTTGTGATGGAAGAGTTAACTATAAAATAAATTGACAATTTTAGAATAAAGTATATTTTTATGTGTAAAACATAAAGATTTTATAAAATAAAAAGATGAGTTAAACATTTAAAAAATAAAAGTAATTCATTAAGAAATAAAAATATACTCTTTAAGAAATAGACAATTTATTTGAAATAAAATTATGTTATGAAAAGAACTAATCTCACATCTATGTATTACGTTATTTCTTAACAGAGAAATACACTATTTAGACTCCACAAAAGTTTCATGTTTTATATCGCAATATAAGAAGAATACGAAAGAATGACAAAACAGTTTTAGAAATCTAGAAACAAAATAATCTAACCAATGATATACTATTGTTTAAACTATGCGATTTGTAAGAGAAAATCATGCAAATTTTATTTCTCGTTTTTAAAGAATTTATTTTTGGCAGATTCTATACAAAAAATCTTATGAATGTATGAACCATGAGTTTTTATTTCTTTATTTATTATCTAAGCGCATGTTTTTATTAGCATTAATACAATGCGGCGTTTAATTTCCGAGAAATAAACAGGTCTTGCTTTAGGAAGCCCATACAAGTAGATCTTCCTTTATGTAAAATAATAAAAAATATAAATTAAATTTTGCATTCGTACTTAATGTATATATACATACGTTTTCTATTGACTTATTGTTAAGATAAGATAATGAAATACATGTGACAATTTAAGGAAATGCAATTTAATGTTTGTTATTAGATATTAATTCTTAGATAGAAGACAAAGATTAATTATTTATAGAGGACGATATACGTAACTTTGGATTAAAAAATGTGGCTTTCACGTTTTTGATGGCTATATTTTAATGATTTTGCGGTTATCAAGAGTAGAAAATCGGTAAATTTTTTAGGCGCCGCATTTTCAAGCACGTTATATTAAGGATAATGGTTACGTATATTTCTTGGCTGCCTCGTTTGCCTAGCACGCGCACAAATTTAACTACGTGACGAATATGGCGAATAAACGTTAACGTTCTGTACTTCAAGATAGTTTGTTGTCTCGTTATTCCTTTATTATGCACGTGCTAGCTGTGATGCAACAGCAATTCTAACTGTAGTATCAGAGAAGTGTTTCTTTTAATGGTATACATTTATATTGCAATTACTATTTATATATATCAATTTTTAAATTAGAACGCATACTTAAAAAAAAGATTTTATAATTAATTGATTAAAAGAAATTTTTATTACATACATTTCTTGTAACATTATTTAAGTTAATGCTAATATATTTTATATTAATATGAAAAAAAAATTACCATTTTAATGGTAAAAATATCAATACATTGAATAAAATTAATTTTTTAAATTATTTTGGAGTAAAAAGAATTTTTAAAAATTAAAATTTTTTTTTTTTTGAAAAAAATTATATTTACTTGAAATATATATTTTTGATTAACTTATAATAAATTATAAATAATAAAAGCTTAGGTTATTAAAATTGAAAATTTATGATAGGAAGGGGGAGCTCTGTTATACAATTCATTATGTCACTTATTTAAATACTTCATATCTCTTAGCTTGCGAGAGAAATTGATATGTAGATATAAATGATGTCGATAATTTCAACAAAAAACACGCCCCAAACAGTGTTTAACATCGGCGTTTTTACTCGGTGGCGACTTTTACGATACTCCAACGTGAATTAAGGTAGCAATAAAGCGGCTGTGATCAAAGTCGGAATTAGACTTTTACAAAGCGACAAGAGCCTCGCGTGTCAATTACATATGTTGTCACAGATCGTTACCCTTTGTCCTCTCATGTTAAGCGTCACGATTAATCTTTCGTAAAATAAGATCATTTTCCACTTCTGCCTATAAGATAAATAAATTTCCAATTAGTTGATTGTATTGCTTATTGCTGTTCTACGTATATCATATTGTCTCTCTTTATATTAATATTGAGTTATTAAAATTAAAAAAAATAGTTGAGATTTAATTCCATTAAATTCCTACATCGAGAAAAACGAAAATCTACAATATTTGTTAAAACTTCAAAGTATCTTGAACACAATTTCTTTAATGATTTGGTCTGGGCGAGTAGTAAGTAAGAATGTGGATTCATAGAAAAAAAATTAAACTCCGTCCCCCCCTCCGACATTCCGCGAATGATTAGAATGAAAATAGCAGCGTGCTATTGCATTTTATATATGCGTATCGTAACAGTGTAGAAAGTTACTTTATCAGTTTTATCGTTAAAATGTGCAACAAAAGATGTGGAATTGGTAGGTTTAATCGGTACCTGGAGGCTAATCAATATATCATAAAGGAGAGTAGATTGAACGCGCTTCATGCTTCGTTTTAACTTCAACATACAGGGTGTTCTATCGATTTTCGTCTTATTTCTACAGTCAAATTTTTAAAAGAATTAAATTCTATTTTAAAAAGATGTTATCTCGTTATCTTTCGTATCGTTAACAAATTGATAATTTCTAAATTATGAATTATTTAAGATGTAAAATTAAGAACTTCTTTACAAAGAAACTAAATTTTTGAAGGTAAAAGTAGATAGTAAATGTTAAAAAAAAGATTTAATTTTTAATGTAGTTTGCTTTGCATGCGTGTAAAAAGTTTATATCTTCAAGAAAATTAATAATAAAGATATTTAATTTATTTGAAATTATTTATTCGAGCAAACAAAATATCGTAAAAAATGTCTCCAACATTAATAAGACATCGTTGAAATGTCATGTTTAATGTCACTTTGTTTGCTAGGATTATAATAGAGAGAAAGAGTATTTGAGATTAAATCTATTTAGTTTATATAAATTTATTTATATTAGTTTATTATTTATTTAAAATATTTAGATTATATCTAGATTATATCTAGAAAGTTAATAACTTCCGAGAAATATCAATCTTTTTTACATTTTATTAAAAAGAAATTGATTTTAAATTGATCAAAGAACTTGTAGACAAAACGTTTGACAGTTTGCAAAAAGTCCACATAATGTGATGTAATGCAATCTCCAATTAAGATTATAACAAATGTAAACCTTATAATCTACGTTGTCAGAGGTTTAATTAAAGGTTAAATAAATGTTTATTTGTTATAATTATATAACAAGTGAACGTTTATTTAATCCCGTAATTAAACCTCTTTAGAAAATAAAAGAAAGAGAAAGAAATAGAGAAATTCCAATAACTCCTTTAGTCGTTAAATTACATTAACATATCAGCCTTTAATTTAATTACACTTATATTTTAGCTAGAAACAACTCATTTATTTAATTTTACGATGTATAAATAATTATGACATGAAATTTAAGCAAGGAGTAAATTATAATGCAAAGATATAAGACGCGATGAAAGATAGACATTATTTTTCTGAAAGCAATTACATCGCAACACGATATTCGGTTTCTCACGTATTCCACGGGCGTCCCTTTATCCGGCGAAATGGAGGGAGAAATGCAGCCGACGTTGGTATTACGTAAGCGATGCATGTAACTCTCCTGGCTGCGCTCGATTATGTGGGAAGCCGATCGCAGCGGCGTATCTATAAAACGGCACATGCACACGCACAATCGAGGGATCAAATCGAACGTGTGATCACCGAAGCGTGACTTTGAGAGCGGTTTATGTATCCAGGCGCGGACTCGGTGTGTGTGTGTGTGTGTGTGTGTCTCTTTTTCTCTTTTCTCTCTCTCTCTCTTCTTATTCGTAGGATACACTCCAGGTATCTTGCGTCTTACATCCTACTTACGTCTACTGGACGTAGCAATAATTGGTTCCAGAGATAGTCGGACAGCTTTCTCGAAAATCCTTGTTTCGCCAGTCGAGATCGCGATCCAGGATCTCTCGCCCACACAATGGCGAAGAAATTCAATAGATAAAACGAGAAATGTCCGTCGGTTTTCATAGGACAAGTTTTTATTTCAGGAATTTCTAGAAATTCATGACAAAAAAATAATCGTAAGGTATTCCCGCTGTTTTATTTGCTTTTTTTTTTATTAACAATAAGAGTGAAAAGTAATAAACAGTAAATAAAAAGATAATGAAAAAGCTAGAAAAATAAAGTCCTTGTTTCCTTCAATTCCAATAGATACCTCCAAACACAAATAATATCGTGCACGCACTTCATAATTGTTAATTATATGATCAAATTTACCAGTTAATATTATAAAATAACAATTTCTTTCAAGACACTTTTAACTTATGCGATAATCTATATGATTATCGCATAAGACAGAACAGAAATTGAATTGTTTTCGAGAAATTCTTTATCGTGCACGGCTCTAAATAAATAAATAAATAAATAACAAAATAAATAAATTGACGTTCGTGTGCTTGTTCAATTTTATGTCTCGTTCTCGTCGTCTCTTTCAGTCGTTGCCGCTTCCGTTGGCCATTTTCCCGCAGTCGCGGCCGGATCCGGTACGATGGTAGTGGTCGGTGGATCCGTGATCACGATGGGTCCAAGAGGTTCCGCGGTCTGTTCTTCTTCCTTAGGAGGTTTCATCCCTTGATTGTCCTCGTTCGAAGTTTCTTCGATGCTCGGCTTGTCCGCGAGATCTTGATCTTGTGATAATTCGATGGTAGCGTCGGGCATCGGTGGTGTTAAATCCATGGATGGCATTACAGTTTTGATCTGGCACTGTCGGCCCATGTAGCCCAGGGGACAGACACATCTATAAAAGAAACGAATAGAGAATTTCTCCTAATATTTCCAAAGAAATGTCATAAATATCATAAACACGACCGTAACAATGTTAACAGAATTTAATTTTAATTATACGAATGTAAATATTATAAGTAATAAAATAAATCTTGCATTTAAACGATTTTATGCAAAAGTCTAAAGAAACAGTGACGAAGTACTAAATTTTTATAAAGAATTACAAAGAAAAATATGTGCAGTATAATAACAAAAAACAAATAATGATGCGTTTATAACACACAGTAAAAATTTTGTGTTTTTTTGTTAAAAAATATCCTAGTTAAAACTTTAATGTTAAAATTTAACATATTTGCTTGTTACTTTAATATATTGCTGTTGTGTTAATTCAAGTAAAGTGTTAAATTATTAGAATAACCAGAGAAAAGTGTAAAAGTAACACAATGTGCACTTTTAATTTTACACAATAAATATGTTCCTTATTATTTGTGATAGGATTTAGCTGTTACAATTGACAGAAAAAAATGTTAAATTTACTCTATAAGTTGAGTTACTCTAAATGTTGAGTTTTAACAAGAGTTTTAACAATTTTATTTTTGAGGACTTTATTATCTACCCCGAGATGGCGCATTTCTTATGAAAAAGATTCATCTATTAGGTAAATAAAAGGGGCTCGGCAAGAATAGAGAACCAAGTACGATTGCATTCACATATATTATAATATTGGACTGATTCCAATAATATACACACAAAATTTTTATTGATAATCCTGGAACAATCTGTATATGCAATTGTAAAAAATGTTTTCAGCATTTCTAGAATAATTATTATTTAACGTATATAATATGTTAAATTAATATATATATAACGTGTTAAAATAATATTATGATTGTGTTAAAATAACATATATAATATGTTATTGTTACACATTATATGTTACATTAACATTATTATAATGTTAAAGTAACATATTACATGTGTTACTTTGACATAATTTTCTCATTAAATTGTTACATAAAAATTATGTCAAATTATAAAATTTACATTTATTTTTATGTTAAAATATAACGTAATATTTATGTTGCTATTTAACATATGCTTAATATGTTAAATTAACAGAAAAATTTCTGTGGACCGTTTTGGACGTGCGATATCTGTTAAATTTAACACAAATTTTTTTACTGTGTATGTATACTATAATCCAATATTGATATTAATCACAATTGTTAAAGAAAAGTGAAGCAATGTCACTTTGAACAGAAGAATTGCAGTTTCATAGAATGCAATTTAAATCGTTTCCCTACAAAAGCGGGTTTTACTCTATCTCACCTGTAATCACCATCCTCTTGAGTCATACTGATGCACGTAGCGTTATTTCGACAGACATTAGGATGCTCGTCGCAATAAGTGAGCTTTTCGTTACACAGATCGCCGGTCCAGCCGGGCTCGCATCGACAGTCCCATGGTCGTTTACAAGATCCGTGCACGCATCCGGGATACGGCACGCATTCGGTACAATTGGGTCCCGTCCAGCCGACGCGGCATCTACACGTGCCCGGTCGCCTGCAGCCGCCGTGTTCCCGGCTGCATCCTTGCGCGCAGATCGCTGTAAATACGGCATTTTAATATTAGATCCTTAATCTATTATCAATTCTTGACATATTAATGCTGTTGGACCCAACATTAATGATATTACATCAGTGTTGGAAAATGTGTTTAAATATACCTTTTTTTAAAACGGAAATTATTAATTATGTGGCATCTATCTTTTATATTTACTAATTAAAATTTAATTTTTATATATTATGTAAGAGAAAATAATACTTTTTAAATTAGAAATTAGAAAGATTTGTCGGTAACTAATTATATAATAAAAACTATTAAAATAGTTAACGGTCGTTCTCTTCGCCAATGAATACAATAGACGCTACGTTTCGACCTTTAAACTATTAACTTTAATTTATTTATAATTATTTTATTATTATTTTAAATCTTGGTTTAGTTTTAAAACGCATTATTTAGATTCAAACTTTCTTTAAGAATTTTCTTAAATAATTTTATTTTAATATATATTAGAATTTAAAAAAAATTGTTGTCTTTTTAATTTTACAAAATCGCAAAAAAGATTAAAAATGCAATATTTATTTTTATCTATTTTGAAGATAAGAAACATTTCTAGTGTCCCAGAGAAAAAATTGTCGATTAGCAAATATACGTTACTCAAGACAGTATTTTTTTTAGTCTCGTGCGTCACAATGTATATATATTTTTTATACGTTGTCAAAGTCGGTTAGCGAAGAATCTTGTATGATCGTGTTGGAAAAAGATTCCGTTTCTCTTTCTCTCTCATTCTCCATTCGAATAGAAGAAAAATAAGGCGATTCTCGTTGATAGTCACGTTTCCGTTTATTCTGGGAAGAGTTTCTCTTCTGTTTGCTCTCGAGAATAAACTTACGTGTTTGACAAAGCAGTCCGGTCCAACCCGGATCACATCGACACTCGAGGGGCCCTTGACAGGTCCCGTGGGCGCAACCCGGCAGAACCGCGCACTGTTTGCACTTGGGCCCTTGCCAACCCAAACGACATCTGAAAGTAAGGATACATCAGACTCTGATTTCCCTCTTTTCGGCACATCCGTGCCGAATCCTGAAGAGAGATCCTAGCACTTAAATTATGTTGCGTTTACTGCATCAAAATATTTTTTATTAGTCATGCCTGATATCAAAGCTATGTCTTCAACTTTGCAGAATATTCTTCTGTGTTATATTTGTTTTGTACATTGTTTTTTACAATGTTCTTCATAATTTAGTTCTTTATTATAATTTATTTTATTATTCTGCGACAATGTATATCTCTCGTTACTTTATAACAGTACGTTCTATAAATACTACATAGAACTTTTGCCATTTACGTTTCGCAATCGTACATTGATAAATGATAAATATGTCATATGCCATAAAAGAAAGCAAATAAGTTTACAAAATTTGTTTCCGATAAGTTTTGCTTCGGTGTTCTTATTTTATGTAGTATGTAAAGTCAATCTTGCTGAAAATCTCGTCTTGCTGAAAATATACAGGGTGTCCTAAAACATGTGGGTCAATGCTCGTAAAAAAAATAGAAGGAATTGAAATGAACATAAAAGTCCAATATTGTCTTGGGTCTTAGGTCCACCAATAATCGAGATATTAACGTATGGAATTTGCAAATAATTTAATTAATTTCTATCGTAATTGTGAACAGTAAATTAATAAAACCTTATCGTACATTCACGATAGATTTTTTCTTCCGTATTATGGCTCGAGCGGATCGAGCTCTTTCTTCGGCGTGCTCTCATTCGCATAATTTGAAAAATTAATACCTCGATTATTCGTGGACCTAACCCAAGATCTAACCCAAGACAATATTGGACTTTTATCATCTCAATCCCTTTTACCTTTTTACAAGCGTTGATCCACATGTTTTAGGACACCCTGTAGAACACGGTACGCGTAAGGAGATGCAAGATTAATCACCTGCATTCGCCGGGTTTCTCGCAGTAACCTTGATTGGGGAGGCAATCGGGCGCGCAAATGGGCTCGGTACAGAACATGCCTTTCCAACCTGGATCGCAGGAGCACTCGAAGCTCACGTTACACCTGAAAGTGAAAATCTCAACGTCGAGTCCCTGTTTGTCTAATCCGTCTATCGAATGGAATCGATCGATGGTCACGAGAGACTGCTCCAAGCGGGGAAGTGTTTCGTGTTACACGGAAATTAGGCTCGTTCGCTCACCCAAGGTGAAAGCAAAGCTGATATGGGGTGTTGTTATCCAAGCGGCGTCCAATTTATATCGTACGTGTGTCGTATGATAAATCGTGCCGCATTATAGCGACGTGGGTGCTACATTGTTATCTAGTATAATTGTTATGAATTTATTGAACGTAAGAGAGAGATCGATGAAGGATTAGTTAGAGAGTTTAATATTCTCCACTGGGAATATAAATGATGTTCCATTTTTGCGCTCAGATTATGCAGAAAAGAAATATGTTTATGCAAAATTTAAAAACATACTTTTTAAATAAATACAATAAAATTAAATTTTATCTAATTTTAAAAGACGTCATAAAATTAAACAGTTAATAAACAGAATAATAAAGTAAGAATTTTTATGATATACAAATGAGAATAATGAAAAACGATCCATCATTTATGCTAAAAGACGCAAAAGATCATGAAATAACAGAAATAATTAATCAAATTACATTACATGCAAAATTAGAATTGGCTTTATAAATTTAGTTACTTTTATATAATTAATTTAATTCGTCATAATAATGTCATAATTAAATATAAATTTAATTTAATGATAAATTAATATCAGGTAATATATTTAATTAATTGGATTTTATACAACAAAGGAAAATATGTATAATATTTGTTGTTGAAATGTAATTCAAATTTTTACAAAAATTTTTATATTACTGTAAAGATTCGATAAAACATTTGTTTACATTTTATCTTTATCGTGTATTAAACCAAATGATTATACCTTCCATGCTGACATCCCGGTAAAGCTACGCATTTATCGCATAGATCGCCGTAGAAACCCAGTTTGCATCGACATTCTCCTGGTCGCCGACAGTAACCCTGAAGGGGATCACAACCCTTGCGGCAAATCGGTACATCACAAAGATCTCCGGTCCATCCTAAATAATATTTTATCATAATTGCATTAGAAAAAGGATGATATCAATTTTAAGCGTTTCTTATTCTTTACATCTCTTTTTATCTTATTACATGTATAAATGGATTTAATTTATTTTAGTTCGATTACTTATTAAAGTTTAATTCGATTGAATTTAATTGTTTTTGTACCTGGCAAACACTTCACTTCGCCGGCTTCGTCGCAAATGTAATGCGAATTCGGATGTTGGGATGCTGGTATTTCACACGCTTGCTTCTTCCATTTTGGAACATATCTGGGTGATTAAATTTAATAAAATGCTGATAAAATACTGAAGTGAAGCTTATAAATTAGTAATAAGGTTTTATAATATCTGAGGAAACAGCGACACAAATACCTATCGACATCAATATGCAAAAAATTGTGAAATGTCATCGTGAATGTCTCTTCGCAGATACTTCTTTGCAGAAACTTCTGCAGAAGTTTTGCAAAAGTTTTAATAAACCAGATGAACGCTTATTAATAGTTCTAGAAGTACATTTTCTCGCGTGAAGAAAAAAACGTTTAATCTCTATCGTGCCAAGGAAAACGACGTTCAAGAAAGAATGTGTGTAATAATTAACGCACACAGAAAGAAGTATCGCCCACCTATGTAATAATGTTTAAAAATCACTTATAATTGATGCATTCTTGAAGATAAGAAACTGCTGATTAGATCTATTAGAATGGCATTGACACGGTTAGGATTCATTAAAGTCTAGTGTGCTATTTTAACATTAAGATGTGATTCTAATTATTTAAAACTGATCGAATATATCAGACAGGATTATACAGTTGCTTAAATGGCTCATTGAGAAAATGAGGAAAAATTAATACTTGTAATTGAAACGAGATAATTAAAATTTTGTTTAATTTGAAAAAACTTTTTATAATATTACCTATAATATTTTATTAAAATTTCTACAATCTATAGATTATAGATATTTCAAATTTATAATTTATTATAATCGTATAATAAATATTCTATGACCAAAAGAATTTTATAATAAATATAATAGAATTATTATAAGTTACTTTTCAAGCTACTCTCATAAAAGATATAAATCTTACAGTATTATAGAAATATAATTTATAGAATAATTTTTTTAATACTCGGGATTATAATTAGAATTATGAATTGTAAACTTGAATTAAATTATAAAGCATAAAATGTAGTTAATATGTATATGTATATAGGAAAGTGTCTAAGATTGATTACCTCCCTGTCTATGAGTGATTACTTGTTATCTAAACAGATTTATAATCGTAGTTTATGATACCTGGGTCCGGCGGCGAGTCCAACGGGCAGCACCGAGGCCCCTAGCACCGCAGCAATTCTGATTAATCCATTGTTCGCCTCTGATTGCGCGAGCTGATGAGGAAAGTTGACCAGGAAGGTGGCGATAAGCAGTGGTATCATCATCTTGGCTTGACTTCCGAGTCAAGACTGCGAAGGCGAAGACGTTCAAGGCGAAGCCTAGGATAACGGGACCTTGTTCGAGGTCACGGCACACTTTTCACCGTGTGCGTGTACATGTGTGCGAGTAACGTGCGTTCGCCTGGTACAGCTCTAACTTTTTCGTCGACTCATCGCGAGTACGTCATGCAAGTTCAACGGACTTTGCGGATGAGGAGCGAGGCTGAAGAAAGTAGAGAGAAAGGGTCTTCTTTGAAAATAAGCTATTTTGAAAATCAAAAGAGACTCTTCTAAGGTTCTTAAAAGCTCTTCTTGAAGCCAGCAGCAAGGATTTTTTTTTTCAATTTTTTCCTTTTGATATGAGGAACTCTTAACTTTCGAGAGTTTTTTTTGGGGGGGGGGGGATAATTTTAAATTATATTCGTTAAAAATCTAAGAAAAGTCAGAATGTTTTATATGTATAATACGTAATAAAGAATATTTAACGCCTGAAAGAAATTTCCGATAATATACATAATATAATTTCTTTATATAGGAAATTTTTAATGTAAAGTTCTGAACGAAAAATTGAATTTCTTATGTATAATTACACACAGAAATAGAAAACAATGTAGAAAGTTTTTGTATACACAACATTACAATAAAGTACTAACAATAAATGATAAAATACTATAAACATATATAATCTATATATGTAAAAAAGTAAATAAAAAAATATATATAAATAAATAAGAATTTTTAATCTTGACATGTGTTTATTTTGTTACGAATCATATAATACAAGTAATATATACAGGACTACAGTTATTTACAAATAAATATTTGGAGTTCGACGCTGCTTATCATTTTCGGCGATAGGAACTCTTAAAATTCAGTCTATTCGTTGCATTTTATTGAGCTAGAACAGCGTGTTTATGTATTGTACTCCATCAAGAAATCTATGCAAGAGTTTGTAAAATTTTAACTAATGTCCCTATTTTTATTCGCTATTCGTATACCTTATAATGTTTAAGTTCTCATTTGTACATTTGCCTTTTCGACATTTTTTGTCTCTTGTCACACATATTTATGTAGCAGAATATTTACAAAAATACTATTAAATAATTTAATAGCATGCGTATACAATAAATGATTGACACATCTCGCAACGTATGCATTTGCACATTGTCTCTTTTGTTAACAATTTTGCCTACAGAAAGAATTACCACTCTATGGTTCAATTTAACAAATATATGTAATATCAACAACAACTCTGCATTCTAACAAATTTTGTAGCGATATTTTTCTTTTATGTAAAATTGTTCAAAAAAGACAGTACGTGCAAATTATTGTTCTACTAACTGCATCTTATTAGGTGTACAACTTTGCTTCCGCCAATTTTTTTTCGAAATTCGAGGCTTTATTGTAAAAAACTGGTTATACATTTACGATTCAAAGTATTGTCCATCGCTGGCCTGGATACTTTCTCCCATTTTCCTGGCAGCATACAAATCCCACGTCGAGAAAACTGGTCATCTTTAGAATGATCCATGAATCGATCCAATTTTTCACTTTTTCATACGAACGGAAGTGCTGGTCAGCTAGGCCGTGTGTCATTGATCGAAACAAGTGATAGTCAGAGGGAGCAATGTCCGGAGAATATGGCGGATGGGGTAGGACTTCCCATTTCAACGTTTCCAAGTATGTTTTGATGGGCTTTGCGACATAGGGTCGAGCATTGTCATGCTGCAAAATCACTTTATCGTGTCTATCGTTGTATTGCAGCCGTTCGTCTTTTAGTGCTCGTCTCCAACGCATCAATTGCTTTCGATACCGATCGCCTGTGATTGTTTCAGTCGGTTTTAGTAGCTCATAATACACTACGCCGAGCTGGTCCCACCAAATACAGAGCATGATCTTGGAGCCGGGAATATTCGGCTTAGCCGTCTACGTGGAAGCATGGCCGGGAAGCCCTTATGATTTTCTGCGCTTCGGGTTATCGTAATGAACCCATTTTTCGTCCTCAGTCACAATACGATGTAGAAATCCCTTCCGCCTTTGCCTTGCGAGCAGCTGTTCACAAGCAAACAAACGCCGTTCGACATCTCTCGGCTTCAACTCGTACGGCACCCAATTTCCTCGCTTCTAAATCATCCCCATAACTTTCAGGCATTTTGAAATGGCTTGTTAAGTCATTCCCAATGATCCTGCCAATTCTTCTTGCATTTTCGACACGAGTCTTGATCAAGTAATGCCTCCAATTCTGCATCTTCGAAAACCTTCTCTCTTCCACTGCCATGCCGATCTTCGACATCAAAATCACCGTTCTTGAAGCGTTGAAACCATTCTCGGCACGTTTTTTCACTAATAGCGGCCTTACCATACGTATTTGACAGCATTCGATGAGCCTCAGCCGCAAATTTATTCAAAATTCAAACCTCTCGCAAATGACGAGAATTTGGCTCGTAAGCTGACATTTTCAATCGAAAATAACTTTATGATGGAGACACAAATCGACTAATATTTCGATGGCGTTATGTTTACAAATGCCTAAGCTTATTGTATGATGTCTACCATCTATTTATTTCGACCACCACTTAGCGCTTACAGCCATCTATTGGAAAACGGCGGAAGCAAAGTTGTACACTAGATTCAGCTTAATCACGAAATTTACAACTTATACTTTATTCTACAAATAGGTAATTTTAAGATTTCCGAATGTTAATCATAAATTCTATCTCTTGGCTATTGCTGTAATATAATGAATAAAAAAAAATCTTTTATCATTAAATTTTTGCTAAACATAACCTAATTTAATTAGTGTGCGTCAGAAAAGTTGAGATTATATATTCGTTTGCCTTGGTGACAAAGAAACATGAGATATCTAATTCATCTTTCTGCACGCTATTGAAAATGGAAAACACTCTGCTCGCGAGAGTCGTAAGTAAAGTCCCTGAGTTCACAAAGTTAAGCGAGAAGAAGAAAGAGTTTTATCGAGTTATCTAGAGAAGTGCCTAACTTTTTTGAATCACATTTGCGTTCGCATTTGGCGTGCTCGCATTCGCGTTTTGCGCTTTTACACTCACGTTAACACTTGCGTTCTCCTGCATCAGGTTTCTCTCCTTCATCAACCCCTTCTCTGCGTCCGCCGGACACCCTTCCTCGATCTTTTTTCCATTTCTTATTTGACACTTTTTTGAATACACTATAATCCAAACAAGCACCGTCGCCGGGAGTATTAACAGAAACATTTTTTTGTGGAATGTGAGTGCTTCTTCGAGGCATTCGGATATACCCCACAATGATTTCCAGTGATTCTCACAGAATCCAGTGTCAACAACGATCGGGTAGCTACCGGGGCCGCTATCAGTGGCTACTCTGACCAAATATTTACCGCATGACAAGGAAATCTGCGCTGATTCGCTATCCGTTACCTGCAAGAATAGAATTAAGCGCGATAAAATTAAGCACGAATAATAATATTCGAATTATTTTACAAATTATTTTATAAATATCTGATTTTTATTTAATAAATTCGAATATTAATTATATAACAAGTTTTATTCGCCTAATAACGTGATTTAAATAGGTTGCTCAAGAATGTACTTACAATATTTGAAAATGTACTTAGATATTTTGTTTCTTTTATTAGGTAAAAACGGAGTTTTCTTTTTTATAAATTTTAAATATCGTAATCTTTTATTTCTTATTTCACTTTTGTTTTCTCAAAAAATAATTAGCAATTAAATTTATTTAGGATTTGTTTCTCGAAGTAATTGTAAAAAGGTCGAAACTACGTCAACTCTGATTTAAATTTATTTGTGAAATGTTTAATTACCTGGTTGCCCATAATACCGTCTCCCGTCTTCTTCTGCCAGGTAATGACAAAGGAAGGATTATTTTGTTCCTCCTTCTCAGCTCGACTCCGAAGAAGGTTCTTAAAGTATCTTGAGGTAATCTGTTCGCGTTGATTTTTTAATTGAGTTTGCCAGTCCTGCCACGTGATAGAGGCCTGGTAGAGAGGACCACCGGCTTTGAGAAACTGCAGTTTTGGCCTCCACTTTTCCCAACTATAAGAACAACAATGACGTTATCGGTAACAAAAAATTAATAAAAAAGATTAATAGATACCTTTAAAAATATAAAAAAAGAATTTTTGAAAGAATATATTGTTTTATTATAATATTAACGTTTCTTTAAAACAAATTTGTTATAAAAAATAATTATAACAGTTATAATAAACAAGACATATCTTGTTTTTTATTTTGTATATATGGATAGTGTTGGACTTATTACATGTACCAATTAAAGTCTATCCATTAATCTTTTTATTAAGCTTTGTCTCAAGTATATAAGATTGATCTTTGTTTAAATTTTTTATGTTTCTACTTAAAATAGTTCTTTTGATATCCTTTTTATGAAGAGGAACTGACGTAAAGTTTGCGTTAAAGAAAATCAAATACCTGTAGTGCTTGACCGCGCCATCGTCCATGACAACGATGATCCAGTTACCCGGTACCATTGCAGGCTGATGCTGTGCGTAGTGATAACTTTGTTCTTCCCATATTCCTTGTACATTTTTCCGCATTAATACGGCAACGTCATAGTCATTCATGTGAACAGTGCTGTTTTCTTCTGGAGCTGGTAATTTAGTTGTTTCGTATTCCTCTTCTTCCATCCTGCGTGTCTGATGAAATGTGCAAGCAGTTAGGCAACCTTGGCACTGAAAAATAAAAACATTGTAAAAATACTTTAAGAAACATTACAAAATAATAAATAAATATTAAACTATTTAATTCAACTAGAGCTTGTTTTAAAAAAATTGTTTAAACTTTAACTGAAAAAATTGTTGTAATAAATACAATCGTAAGATTAAAAAAATTATTTATGTAGTAAGTTAAAAAGCTTTTGGATTAATCGTAAGAGATTCGACATAATGCACAATATTATTTTTGTATGGCAATTATCTAAAATACTTAATATAACTGATATATTACTGATATATGGTCTGATATATTAATACTATACATAATGTAAACACGCGTTTAATCGAAATATAAAATATAATTTTCATTATTTTATATGAAATCGGAATCTTCTATTCTTCGATGATTATTATTTACATAGATAATATGTAAAATATAGTTTGTGTTATATATATTGTACATATATATTAATTTATGAAACTATATTTTACATGTCATCTATGTAAACATTATACGTAATGTGTGTAGATTTTACTCATAAACTTATTTAGTTTATATTTTTTGCGTAAACATCTAATCTTGGATTTTTTCTAGATATATCAATCAATTTTTTTTATTGACTGCTTTTTGTAATTAAATAACTTTTCATAAATTTTAACTTTTTATATAATAAATTAAAATTAAGAAATAGCAAAGCAAAAGTAAATTGTATCTTTTTTCAGTGCAAATAAAAAAAGTCGGTTTTTTGTATTATCTATGCAATTGGATCTTTTTGGAAAAAAGATAAATAGTCGTTTCCAAGGATTTCACCTTCTACTAGACTATCTTCATTGTGCGAGACCTTCCTTTCTTTCTCATAGAATTCAAAGTTACCCTCAAACGACAATCGAGATTTTCCTCGCATTTGGGCGACTAGTCCCTTTACCTCGAAGCGTAATGAAGGGCTAGGAAAATCTACCTAGGTTACCTGCACGCTTGTAAAAGGTTTAGAAATTTGAAGCCACGATCAAAGACGACGCTCTGAAATTGTGTGCAAATCTGCTTTGAGTAGATTTAAAAAAAAGATAATTGCCATACAAGTGGAGAAAAATTTTTACTATAAATGCATTATTTATATTTTTATTATAACACATTTTTAGAAAATATTAAAAGTAACATAAGAGTATGCAAGTAATATAAATACAAATTAAATAGAGAAAGAAAAAAAGAGAAAAATAAATATAGACAAAATGTAATATGTGAGTGAAAATATTAAATGTATTATATAAAATATATTACGTAAAAAAATTAAATATACTATGTAAAAATTAAATATATCTAGATGTAATAATGTTGTAATAAAATTAAAGACACAGATTAAATTATAAAAAATAAAATTAAAAGATTTAAATATGTATATGTATATTTATATATATATTAGAATAAAATTTTATATCCTTTTATTATTATTATAACTGTTTTGATATAGTATTGCTGATCATGTTTATATTTCTAATTAATTTTAAATTCAAAAGAATGAAAACTGTTTATTTACTTACATTTTGGTGAATATTATACTGCTCGCACGTATTGTTCCGTTGCTCATTCTTCAAAAGACTGAGGACTTCACAAGTATTCCAGCACTGTAAAAAAATTTAAATAAAAATTATTATTTTTAATCAAAATCTCTATTTATATTTATGATAGTAGATTTTTTAAGTGTACGTTTCTCTCTCTCTCTCTCTCTCTTTCTTTTCCTTTCTTTAAATTCTTTATTTTTTAGATTTTATACTTTAAATTCTTATGTTTCCAATTTCTCAATTTTCGAATTCTTAATTTTTTTTTTAAAAGATTAAGAAGTCTAGACAGAAGAGATTCAGAGGCAAACAAAATCCTCTCACGGCATGCATGGGATGCACGAAAAGAAAGAGGAGTTACTAAAAGGAGAAGGAAGAGAGGGGGTTTGATGCAGAAGGAAGGGCAGAATAAAAAACGTTGAATCGAGCGATTTAAGGAGGAAAGAAGAGACCAAGGAGGAGGAAAAGGACGAAACACCGCGAGAAAGGTAGAAAAGGGGGCCCAGGGAAAAGGAAGGGGAACTGAATTAGCTCCAACCTGTTCCGGGCACAACAGGCATCGTCGTTGTCGTTGTCTTCATATTTATTGGGGTACCGACTCTTGAGTGGGCTCGCCCTGTTCCTAAATTCTTTTTCCCCCCATTTTTTTTTTTCATAGTCTATCTCCGTCCCTCCCCTTTTTTCTCTCTCTTTCGATTCTCGATTACCCTTCTTCGTCGCGTACCCTCGCTAAGCCCGATTCTCCGCTTCGGAGAAGCGAAGGGCCCCGTGGTTTCTCGCTAATGACATTTCCCGAAAGCCACGCCGAGATATTCCCTCGCTCAGTACGAAAGAAATTCAAGCCCCAAACGGGGTACGTTTTCATTAATACAATATTACATTTCTATATCTAATTACATTTCTGTTTTCTTAAAATAAATATTCTAGCATTTTTTTTTTTTTTTTACAAAACTGTTGCATTTCAACAAGAACTGGTTTTCTTGATCAAATCAGATCCCCCGATCTTAGTGATTCTTTCGATCGATAATCAGGGCTGCGTTATTGAGGTTATTGTTTTAAGTCATAAAACAAAATGTGTCATTCTAATCGGAAAATCAATGACTCGTTTGTCCAACGATAGGCTCGTAAAGTAATAAATGGTCGAACGGAACACAACGGTCAGTTAGAAAATTGGTCAAAGAATAATAGGACTTAATAGCGCAGGACCCAGGAAAAAATTGAAATACGTAAAAAGATACTAAGAAATAATCATATAAACACGTAAACACATATCTCCAATAACATATTACATAGATGTATTAGAAAACACATAACATAGATATATTAGAAAAAATGTATATTTGGCTTCATATTTTTTTTATTAAAAAATTTTTTTATTTTCTTTATTTATTTTAATTTTATTTTAATCTTTAAAACGTTATGCACACATTTGTCACATTATTTATTATATTTTTATATAAATATGCTTTAAGTAAAAAATATTATTCGCATATCCTGGTTAATATGAAAAAAAAATTCTGTAAATCAAAATGTATTTCTCCTTTCTGCATTCTGCATTATGTTACGTAGAAATTTTAGCATATAATTATAATGCATTGGTAATATTTCCCATTCAAGTAAATTTCTTTCTTTTTAAAAACTATTATTCCCCCGGAATTAAAACAATCATGTTAAATTGCGAAGAAGCCCTTTCCTTTCTTCTCTTTTCTTCGATGTCATCGCTGGTGGGTGGATCGTTCTCCTTTTTCAAAGAGGTGGAGGAGGACGTGGACGAGGAGGTGACCAACTGTATGGTGTTCGTTAAGGGTTTATTCCCGCCCGTTCTGCAGGCTGTTATTCCAATACAAGATGCCCCCTCACCCCTGTATTCGTCACAGGGGCCCGCGCATAAATTTATACGTTTGGTTCCCTCGCTCTCGCGGGACACGGAATCGACGGTTCTCCCAAAATTAATGGACACCCCCTTTAGCATAAAATGAGCAACGCCCTCGCGCGCGTGTTGTTGGATCCCCTGTATCCCCTGAGTCCCCCCCTGACTGCGATTCTCATCCATATGTGCTCAAGGGGTGGCGACCACACCTGGTGATTTTCCATAGCAATCTCCCCCCCGTGAAACATCCAAAAGATTTATCGATACCCGATTTTCGGCTGCAATCGGTGCCCCTCTTGGACCGTGCACGTGTAATGCACACGAGACTACATGCGCCAACACTTTTACTTTTTTTTTAAGTGAAAATATGTTTATAATACAGAAAATGTTTAAACAAAGAAAAAAACATCTATAGCATAAAAATGAATAAAAATAAATCTAATTTAACCTAATCTCTATGCATATATAGTCCTACATGTTGCCTTTTGCGTCACAGAATAAGGTATTTGTATATATAATTAACACAAAAATGTTTTATAACAAAATAAAAAACTTTTAGGAATCTTTCTATATATATTAATTTTTTAATATTTTGTACAAATAATTTATGTTAAAGGAAAAAATGTTATCTATACAGTTTTTAGGACATAAGTTTTCAAATTTATTTTCAGTTGCGAAAAAACAATTATTACAAAATGCGAAAACGTGTATATTGATAACCTTTCTTTATTATTTCTTATTAATTTTTGCATTTTCGAGATATCTGAAGTAAAAGTATAGTAGTATACGTGCATAAATAAATTTCATAAATAAATTTGATATTAATTAAATCTGCTAATAAAACTATTATATTCAATCACTTTGTCGATAAATTGCAAAACTAATTTACGTTTTTTTTATTCTAATCTCTTGTTTTATTAGCACAATCATCTCACATAACATTGAGAGCTTGTGAATATTTAAAGTTATCTTCAAGGTATTTCGAGAACATGTTATTTAAGGGCCGATTGTTTCAGTTTATCTATCAGTCTGTCTAAATATGTCTACCTTTACTTGATAGATAAATTTACCAAGAAGTTGGAACAATTGGCCCTTAAAGATATTTTTAAGATATTGCATATAATGTCTTTTAGATTTCAAAAAATGTCTCAGATAATATTTCAAAATGTTGCATCGCTAAAAGACATTTTTGAAACTTTTTAAAAAGTGCAAGACATTTTATAAAGTTAGAAAATCAAGAAACGTAAATATCTTTTTGTTTATGTAAAATGTTGCTAATAGGAAATAAGAAGAATTATTTTCTTGAGAATTTTTGTCGGAAAGGATGGTCGTGCGCGTTGCTTTTTGCCGTGTGCTCCGAGATTTTTAAAAATTTTAGGCCATAAATAGACAATGCGATGCGTTTTTAATTACCTTATGACAGTCACTTAATTTGGTTCTATTTATCGCCCAGCAGATGCCGTTGACCATGTAACGTCGCAGGCACGTTGATTGGCATTGCGCGGTCTTGATGATCGGTCCGAGATCCAGGCCGGCGGCCACTGAGGCCAAGGTCGCGCAGAATATCAGCGCCAGAAGCCATGCGATCTTCATCCTCATCTTCGATAACAAAGAACCTTATTCCACACTTTTTTTCACCACAAAATTACTATTATTATTTCCTCCCGATTAAAACTCCGAGATATCTCGTCGTGGTCTAAGAAATTCGATCACAGATTGTGCCGGCAGGACACGAGGGCCACGGGCGTGGACTACACGAGAGAAATTTCGATGCGACTGCGGTCCTTCAGGGTTCGGGAACCTCCTTATATAACCGCGCGTCCCCCACCGCGCTGTCTCTCTCTCTCTCTCTTTCTTCTCTCTCTCTCTCTCTCTCTGGGTTTTCGTGGGTCCCCACCCTTACTAGTTGCCGTGAAGAGCATCCCTCGTAATTATACGTCGTCTTTCAGCATATGGCCTGCCCTGAGGTTTCAGTTCTGACCGAATTATTCGGCCTACATGAAATGTAGGCCAGTTTGTTGAAGGAATCGCGATGCTACGAATATTTCATAGCTAGGATTAGAATATTGTTTGTAAAATAATTTTCTTAGTTGAATAACGATTTTACGGGTGATGTTAATTCAAATAAATATATAACAAATTAGTAAACAGATATAATAAACACAAATGCAAGCTTTAACGCTTAATGTAATTGATGTAAAACTTAACAACAAGTATTTTTATGGCCCACTGATTAATGGTTTTTATGATAGTGATCGATGAACTGATTTCAAGTAGAAAACAATTAGTGATATTATTTGAAGAAATTTCTTTCATTCCTTTCCTTGAAAATAGTTTTCCTCCGACACAATGGCGATGCCAACAACATAACAAAAAACGAAAAACCATTAATTTTCTATACAACTGAGTTTTTATTCGTTTCTTTTTTGAAACTGAGAATATGTAATATACAATGTCTATGAAAACGTAGAAAGTTTTATAATTAGAAATTTGATATAAATTTATAATCCTTATATAATTGTTAGTTATTATCAAATTTCAGTTATTCTAATTACAGTTATATTTACAATTATTTTTTAACTAAATTCATAATTACATTTATAATTTTTTAATAATAATAGTTCTAAAAGATATACATTTTAAGTTATACAAAGTTAAATAATTAATGCATAACTTTATATTATATAATTAATATTAAATTCTCTACATCATAATTATAAGTCATCATAGTTATAAAGCATCATGATTTTACGTACGACGAAAAACGAAATTTAATCTCGCGAACAAAGTTAATTTCGATTTGTATCTAAATGCCGCCAAATGGTCGGTTTTATTGTGGTAGAAAAGTGGTTGGTTGAAGGTAAGATTGCGTTTTTTGGGCCATATGCCGCACGAAGATCTTGTATCGTGGACCAGAGCGTGGATAATTAGGATAGGCCTCAGAGAGTGCAGTAATTATGTGGAGATGGTAGAAATGATATATGCTGCATCATCCAGATGTATACGCGTTCAGCACAACGTTCTTTTCTTTTAAAGAAATGAAAGAATTTGTACGATTGATTTGCAATTAAAAAAAAAGTTTAATCAAAATTATTAATTATGAAGAATTTTCTATATTTACATTGAAATTGTTATTTCGGACTAATCGCAGACTTTCAATCCGATAATCGAGTACGCATAAGCAAGATCTATATTTACATAATATATACTAAAATATATCTATTTATTCAGACTTTTATTTTATTAAAGCAAGTTTGATGAAAGTATTTGCATTTGTACGGAGAACTGTTGTTTTTGATCAGTCATTTGTAAATTGCTAAAATAATATTACAAACAATAATTGTCTGAGATCTTTCTGATTTCTCAGAAGGGAACGGTCACGCTTCAACCTTGCTATCACGGTCACGAAATTTAAGCGCAATTAGGCGTTCTCCGCCTATCCGACATCCGGGGTCCTCGCGCGGGGGAGTCTTAACATAAGAAAGAGAGTGGTAGAAGAGATCCAGAGTGTGGGTCCTTGAACGGAAACGAACGCACTGGTGGATCAAATGATCGACCCACCCATCGAAGTTTGATATTACCTCGGAAATTCGTTGCGTACTCCCCTGCCCTCCGCTCAGCAGGTACACGAACTGTTCCACCCATTCTCGCAATCGGGGAAGAAGAAGAAAAAGGCACGGAGTTAGAGGGAAAGGAAACGCGCGGGGGGAGAGGGGGGGAGACGAAAAACTGTACCGCGCCGGAAGCCGTCGGGGCCCGTGCAATGTCGGGTGCCGCGCGCAGCGTCACAATGTACAGGATGTGTACAAATAAGGGTATTTGTCCGCGGCGGCTGATTGTAGGGTGAAATATACGTGACGCTAAAAACGGAGGAGGAGGAGGAGGAGGAACGAGAAGGCCGGGTTGCATCCCTCGCGCTTGTGCGCGACGGTGAAATAGAAAAGGGGCCCGAGCGATCCATTCATCTAGGCGGCGTAGTTTAGGGGTGGTGCGCATGGATCGCGAAGGCTCCTTCAATGGACGCCGAGAGTGACGTTTCATTGTGCGCCGCGCTTTTCTCACACCTGGACCAGCGCTGGCTTAGCCTCCGCTCCGTCCTCTCTTCTCGCTCGGACGTGCACAAAAATATTATCTTAGCGTGTACAGCTCCTGTGTATACAGAGCTCGAGAATAACATGTAACTTACGCGGTGATTAATCAGCTTCCTGGTTTTCTGTCAATAACAATTAGAAATGATTGATTATCGGGTCGCTTTTTACCCCCGTGCAATGTATTATTACTGTTCTATGCGTCGTAAGACGTTAACGAATCTTAACGGTTTTTAACGGACTAATGTGAAATAATGACTCGAAGTGCCAAATTTTATTAATCGCATTGATTTCTGTTGAGCTACTTTTCCTTAATCTTTGTAAACTTTGAAGTTTATATTTTTCTTTTTAGAAATAATTATTTGCGCGTTGAAAATTTCCGCAATTTAAAAAAAACTATTAAGATTGTTTTCAATTATAGAGATTATTTATAGTTGAAATTATTTTTTATTATCTTGTAAAAAATTCAGCGAACATTCAACAAAGTTGTTTAATGTTAGTAGAAGCAGTGTAAATTTTTCAATTTTAACGAGAAATTATTATATATTTAATAAATCGATTTTGAAGTTTAAACAAGTAATTATTAAAGAGATATTATATTTAAAAAACTTAGAGACGTTAATAATTAAAGAGGTAGCTTTCCGTTTTTTTCCCTAGATATTAGCAAATGATTAAGAAAAAAGATTTTATGTATAATGCAATAATTAAAAAATAATTTTAAAAATGTAAAAAAATTTCTGCAATTTTATTATTACACATCTGTATTATACTTTTTGTATTACTTGATAGTAAAAGTTTTTCATAACATTTATAGTATACATAATGTATAGGCGTAATTTTTAAATGTTTTGTTTTAATTATTAGACAAATATATTAAAAGAATATTAAAAATAAAATATTATTGAGAAGAATGTTATTAATTGAATACAAGGAAAAAAACAACATAATTAACCATAATTAACCATATTCTTTATATTTACGCCAAACAAACAATACAATATAAGTAATTACACTAATAAACAATTTTATTAAAATTTAATAATATTTTATTTCTTTGATTAGCCATATTAAATTCACTATTTTTAATTTTTATGATTTTTTTTTAGTTTTCTTTTTATATTTTAGCTATTTTGCCAAATCTTTAAAAATACAATATTTATTTCTTAAATTTATTGGAAAAAATTTAAACTTAAGAGGATTAATGTATAGAAAAATGTTTTTTACATTTTTTTTTCAAATTTTAGATTTTTTCTGTTGTTTTATTTTTTTGTTATATTTGCATATATCGTCTTTTTATTCCGCAAAATGCAATCAGTTATTTTTGTTTCTGTTTAATTATAAGGTTTCAACATTTTCGAATAAGAATTTTGGTCCGTCGTAGAAATATTTTCCTAGGACACTTTGGTAAACCAAATGACAGTCTAGATTCGTTTTATCTTTTTTTCACGGAACTTCACGAAAGGACGACTATTGCGTCTCTCTCTCTCTCTCTCTCTCCCTTTCTCTCTTTCTCTCTCTCACAAGTGTACACGAGTCCTGTTTCTTACGAACCCTGATTGTTTATCGGTTTTGTAATCCGGGGAATGCGAGGGATTTACCCAGGTCGTGCGATTTTCCATACGATTATGTCCATTTTCCGGGATTTAGTCCTATCTCGTGAGAGGCAGAACGTGTAAGACCCTCATCTTTCCTCGTCAGTCGCGTTCTCGTCTTGCTGATCGAGATTTAGATCCTATCTGTCGCTCGTATTTTACTGTAATCGTTTCCTTTTCGTACGCTTTTCGTTCTGTATCCCACAGAATCTTTATTATTCAAAATCGAGCTTCGAGCTCCGTAAAATGTAAGAAAAAAGAAAGCGTTTCGTCAGCTTATTCGTTATATTTACGCTATTTATTTTATTAATTGCATTGCATCCGTCTACATCCTTATTGTTAATTGCCTCGAATATAAAAATTATCAAAAATTTTTCAAACTTAAAATTAATATGCTGACGATTTACTTCGAGGACGATCTTACAGAATGTCATTTGCTCTATTTGTCGAATGCACCTAAAGACCGTTGGCTGACAAAGCGGAAAATTCAGACCGATTCGTTTCGATCGAAGAAGGAAAGCGAAAGCTTTGAAAGGCAGTTTTCGCGTCAAATGTGGCAGTGACAAATTTTTATTGTGGCTGCCTCGCTTCCCCTTACTCTTCGAATTTGTGCCGCCGTGCGGAATAAGCTGCGGCCCAGACATATTTCTCTAAACGACAGGTGATGGTGGAAGTCGCTATTGAGGGACCACGGATTTCGACTTCTCTACGGTGGAGGACTTTGGCGGGGTCTCTACGCAGCTATATGACTGACAAATTCTCAAAAAGCAGAATTTATGGTCCATCCACTGGCGGGTCAAAAGCAGGGCTGGCGAGTTTACGACTTTGTCACGCAGGGGAGATGGACTTTCTTGCTTTTCTTTACCCATCTTCCATTTCTCCGCGTTACATTGTTAACGCCGCTATATTACGGCATGTTACGGCAGGAGATAGCGTTATTAAGTTTCAAAGCTTCCTACTTTCGAGGATATTGACGTCACACAGTATGGGCAGAAGGAAATCGTCATCCTTTAAATTTTGAGTTATGGAATTGACACATATTGAACTTTTAAGAACAATCTATCATTACTTTTTAATGAAGAAAGAATATGAATAACATAGTGAAAATCTAGAGAAAACTAACAAACGAGTCACAATACTCGATTATATATTTTTTTAGTTTATGTATTTTTTTAGTTATACATTTTTTAAACTGCATTCTATATGCTTGATACGCAGTTCTTAAGTTCTATATATAATAATCCATGCAATGTTACTCAATTTAATAATAGCACTAACATTTATTATAACAATGATATCAATAAGACCCCCTTCTCTATAATAATATAAAGAATTTGTTACAACAAATTTGATGTTTTCTACTTATAACTTGTACATAATGCTGTATACAGAAGGTAGTATTATAGGCAATGTAAACAATGTGGCCACTCATATATCTCCGTTATTAGCTCACGAATTTTAGTAATTATACTTATGAAATTATTTGTTTAGCAGCCCGCCGTTATGTAGTGACTCTAATATAGCGAAACATATATAATAGCCAATGTTGATTATAAAGCATTTTCAGTTTTGATAATTTGGAAACTAAACTTTTTTAAAGTACATTTTTTAATATTTAATTACACATGCTTTTTTATTTTTTTTTTAACTTTTAAATGTATTACGACACAATGTATGTATTTGAATATTGAGTATTTTTTATATTTAATCTTTTATTTAGCTGTACATATTTCGAGTTATACAAAGTTAAACAATAACAGGATTTTGTAATATAACCATCTAAGTGTGCTGGTAATAATATGGTCATTTCTCGATTATTTTTATATTAAAAAAATTCTTCTATAAATTAATTGTTGTTCTACAATTAATCAATAATTTGTAACATGTATAAATTATTGTTGTGACAGAAGAACGAGGTTACGTATAAACTTAAAAATCTTTTATTAAGTACTACTTTTATTAAGTAAGTCCACTTTTATTTTTTTCACATTTTGTTACTGAATTATATATCTAGATCAAATAAATTAGTAGGGTAGAAAAAATTGTAGCATAATTGTGACTTTTTTAAACAAAACCAATTTTTTACATTTATCTTTGTGGTCGTATTACCATTCCTGTTTCTCTTCGATTTATTATGCAGTGTCGGTTTTTTTATAAATAATATGTAATGTAATAAATATTTCATACTTTGAATTTAAAGTCTATATAATAAACAACACTTCGATAAATATAATCGTTAAGTTTTAATTTATATTAATTATTAATAAAGTTAATGTAAAGGTGTGACCATCACGTTTTTCTCTATTCACACACATGCAGGAAATCTTTTTCTGATATAGTAAAAAGAATACATAAAAAGTATGCGCGAAAAATAGGAATCCAAGAATTTTAGAACTTTTTTAGAATCCATTCCCATAAAACATTTTTACAATTGCTTTTGATCATCCTATTTTCCGGTAATTAGGACTGGTCACTTTTTTACGGAAATTCGGTATTACAGAATATTATATATTACATAGAATTCTATTCAATGATTTAAAAAATAAGAATTTTCGGAAGGTTCCGATACGGTAATTACAAAAGTACAAGTCTTGAACAAGGAAGCTCTGTCAGTCGTTTTGTTCGGTGTTTCATCTTTCAGAAACAAGAAAGATTTATATGCTCTGACTTCCTTCAAGGTTTCACGCTGTCTTTTTAGGGACAGTATTATTTTTAGTTTTCATTTTTTTTTTGCTTGATGTGGATAAGACAGGTTTATCTATTTTATTACCTATTGTGACTAAAAAGTCATCGCCATACTTAGAACTGCGGTTGTACTGTAATTTCAATAATCTCATTTTTGGAAGGAATATTTTTTGAGATGTCAGGATATCATTAGAACTATTACTTGGCAACACAATTATTAATTAAAAAAGAAAAGAACTAAGAGAGAAAAGAATTTTTATATATTTTATGACATGTTATGAAAAAGTAATAAAATAATTAATTTTTATAAAGACAAAGAAAAAATGAATAAATGAGAAAGACAGAGAGAAATAAGTAAAGAAAAAAGAAAAAACGTGTTTTTTTATAAAACACATTTTATTAACCTTTATTCGATACACTTCAATGGCATTTCATAACAGTATACTGGGGTCTGTGGAACCCCAATGACAAAAATGCTTGTCGCATAGAAGATATTGACATTAGTAACTTAAAAAAGTTACAGATTACCTTTTAGACATCTTACTTTGAGACAAAATTGAGTAGTTTTTTAAATTAAAATTTAATTATAAGTACAATTTTCGCGAATTTTTGAGGGTAAATTGAACGTCAAATTTAGTTGGAGTCTGACAGATACTCACAGTATTGGGTAAGAATTAAAATAAATGAAAAAAATTTTTACTATTTTAAATTGAAATTTTTTAAATTTAATTAAAATAAAATATATTGCATTATGTAACATAATTCATAATTATAAGCCTTTTAAAATATAGATATGTTGAACTGTGTATAATTTCTGTATGTCATGTAGTATTTTATGCATATATATCGTATGAATAAACGCGAACTGCAAGTATAAAACTACATGCAAATCTTTAAATTGGTCGATGCACAAAAGAACAATACGTTTCGTGTTCTTTGCACGCCGCACGTCTCTCTTGTGGTTGCAATATCTGGTCCTGCATGACAAAGGCGCCCACAAAAGGAAACGCTGCTAATATTCGCACGCACGTGCAGTTATATGTATATCTCATGTGTTTCAATGGCTTCACCACTTTATGATGAAAGGGAGAATTGTTAGACTGCGGCTACTTAATCGTCGCTGAAGGCAAAGTGGCGAAGACCACGTGCAAAGGCTGCGAAAAGAATTTTTTATATTTGAAGAAATGTATCGAAACTTTTCTCCCAATTTTAGAAGGGATAATTATGATTTATATAATAAATTGATTCTGTGAAGTTAAATTACATGCATCGCATAAAGGGCTCGTCTTAAAAAAATGTTTTAAATGGAATATGCATCCGAAAAATATTTACACATATTCTTCATGAACACAATATAACTTTAAATCACAATTTTGTACTTTGGATCAAAAAGTAACATGTGATCAAGCGAGGTCGATCCTAGGAACCCCAGTAGGGCGCATATTGGGGCCTAACCGCATTAGGGTTACGCAGTAAAGGCTCGAAGCGGCGAAATTGACCAGGACCTCATCGCACGATCATTATGCTCCTCCATCGTTTACAACGTTCGTAATTCGTAAATAACAGTGTCGGTGGGAGCGCCGTGGCTCCACGGGCGTTTAGCATATTTTATAGAGAAAAGGAGCGGAGGAGGAAAAAAAAGAGGACGCCTTTGGATGCGGGAGGGAAATTAAATTCGGTAAGATGAGCGCGTGTGCGTGGATGCGCAAGCGTTTCATGATTTTATTTTGTTTCGAGATAAATGATTCGACTGGCTCAATCTGAGATTACTCTAAAGAGATTTAATGCGTGAATTAATTTGCGAAATTGCATACGGAGAATATAACCCGGTCAAAAAATTTTTTCATACAAAAACATAAACAAACTTACCTATATAAAATATATTCGTATATAATTTCTTTCTTTCTAAAAGTTCTGTTTGATACTTAAAAAATAATAATAGTTATACTGAGAAGAGAAAAACTAATTAAAAAGATAATTTATGCATTGTTTCTTTTACAAAAAGTTAAGTATGAAAAAATGAGAAAAAATTGCCCACGTATAATCATATACATATATTTATAATTCATGGTATATATATCATTATACGTGGGCAATTTTTTTCCATCTTAACTTTTTGTGAAAGAAGCAGTATGGAAATTATCTTTTTAATTAACTTTGTCTTTTCAGTGTGGCTATTATTTCTTTATACCAAACAAAAATTTTACGAAGAAAAAAAGCTAATATAAACAAATATAGACATATCTTATATATATATTTATGTATGTTTTTATATAAAAAACTTTTTACCGGAAAATAAGTTTTAAGAGCACAAAATTATAATTATTGATCAAAGTTATTTTTATAAGAAAAAAATAAATTATTATATAAAACATAAAAATTTAAAAATATGTTAAAATTATAACAAGCCTTTGTTATTTTGCAATTTAGCGTTAAAAGCTGTACAAAGAATTGCTTTAGTAGAACTTTTCTCGAAAGGTCAGCTGGAAACGATGGTAAATCGCTCAAACGATGCGGAAAATTCAAAGCGACGTGTCCTGAAATTCTTACTTTCGTCCTGGCTTCGTCATGCTCGCGTCCAGGGACGCGCGCGTCGATCCATCATCCGGAAGAGAAGCAGAAGTGTCCGGCGGTATCTGGGATACGTCAAAGTCCCCAAGGTTTGCTTGTGCAACTCCGCTTTTTCGGAGATATACAGAGAGAACAATCTCGCGCGCGCGCGCGCGCGCGTGCGACCATATGGTCGCCGGCGGCACAGGTCATTATTTTCTAGCAGGATTGCTCGGAAGAGGGTGGAAAGGGGAAAGTGGAAAGGGGGAGATCGCGGGGCCCTCCACGAAATTGCTCGAAAATTATTCGGCGCACCTCGCCCCGGCTTTTCGTTTTTCAGGGATAATTTTATGATCCGGGGATTTTTAATTTGAATTTCAATACGGATCGGAGGGCACACGATCCTTCTTCTCCCCCGGTTTCTTCCCGGAACGCGATACCGGCCGCCACGAGGAGACTATCGATATTCGCTTGATCGGCATCGGGGTATCCGTTCCGTTTAAAATTATTTCCGCAACAAACTAATACGGCGGGAAGAACGATTCTGCCAGAGTACCATAAAAATTTAGCTGTAGCTGTACTCTCTAAATTTCTTAGAATGGAAATACCGCTACTACAATTTTTCGAGTGATTTTCCGTAAGAGTTAAAATTTACTCTAATAGATTGAATTTTCCACTACAATAAGAGTTATTTTTCTAGTGATTTTTCACTTCAATAAAAGTTAAAAATTTATCTTATTAGAATTTTAACTCTTAATGGAGTGGAATCAGTCGAAAAATTGTAGTGATAGTATTTTCACTCTAAGAAATTTAGAAAGTAGATCTGAAAAGAATGGTGTTAGACCATCGTAATTAATTATGCAGAATGCTCAAACTGATTGCTAGATTGTTATAACTTCTTATAACATTGCTCCTCGAGCGTCCTACATAATTACGTAATTATTTTAATAGTCCAACAAAATATATTATTTTCAGACCTAGCTAGTTAAGCTTTTAGACCTTGAGATAGAATTATCATCAACATATATTGAAACCTTGCAAAAAGATTGATCAAGCTTTAATTAAATTTTGGCATTAAACTTGGAAATGTATTGAATATATTATGCGATACCATTATAGCAATATGCCAATAATACATCACATTGCCATAAATTATTACTTTTTGTACTGTAACTTTACACTCCACTTCAACGTGTCAGGTATATGATACATTGGTGGCACTTGGGATTTAATATACGTCGGGTATTTTTTTTATTGACATATTAAAAAAGGCACCGTCGTTAGGATCATGCCGCCAGTCATGCGAGTCCGGTTTAAAATACCGTGACGGGGATCATATGTATTGTACACATAGAGCCTTAGCAGCATCTTATAAGTGCGATATCGTGTATACTTTTCGTGTCGGTTCGTTACTTAAAGGAGTGAAACTCCAAGTAGCCACTTCCCGCCTTCTCGAGTGATCTTAGAGAAAACCTCGGATTCCCCGTGCTGCATCTACTCTTATGTAGATGCAGCTTGGCACGAGTCTCGTCTGTCTGAAACGTTTTTCTGGAGCGCTCACCGTGATTTGTATATCCCTTGGAGACATGCGGTAGCGAATGGCGCGAGAAACTGAAATGCAATCTGGAATATCGCCGTCTTTACGACGCTATTGATCGCCATAACGTTGAACAAATATGCGCGCGTGTGTAGCAAGAAGTGTTAATTACTTCCTCAACTACTTGCGCGGCTGTAAACTTATACTTATCGCTACGACATCGTACGAGTGGTATTTCATGTCTGTTGCAATAATATTTGATTGCGTCACGCGCTGCTTAATGCATGTGCTATAGTTGCGTAAAAAAAAAAAGAACTTCAGTACTCGCCTAACTCATTCGCGTTTCTTTATTCTTCACCTTACGCTCACTTTTTCTCTTTTAACTAACGGTTAACCATCTCCTAAAATAGAGAATAATCGTCCTCTTTTTTTTCTATCTTCTCTAACATTTTTGGCGGACAGAACCCTACGACGAAACTGTATTTTTTCCTCTACAAAGATAAATCTGTCTGCCCGCGTGCCATATGTCGACTTGATCCTGGAAAGCGTTTTCCGATTTCTCGCGTGCAACAGATGGCCGGGTGGGGCCTGGTCTCGATGGACCTGGAAATCCTATGAGAGCGAGTCTTCATTCTTCGACAAGTTTTCCCCAACCACAAACTGGCGATTTGTATCATATATCGGAATAACTCTTAACATTCACAAAAGAAATATATTAAAAAGTTATCGTTTATGTGTAAAACGTTTTTGTACGTTTTAAAATAAAAGTTCAATTGTTACTAGCTATACCATAAGCCATTACAAAAATAAAAAATTTTTTGTAGAAATGACAATTATGAAAAATTATTATAGAAACGAAAAATATAAAATAATCAAAAAGTCAATGGAAAATTTAAATAGTTTTTTCAGATAAAAAATGAATAAATGTTTAATTTCATGTGAATTTAAAATTAATTAACGAAATCTAAAAAGGAATGATTTAATCATTTATTACGAATTTGTCTAATATTATATAGATAATATTTCAAAGGTATTGCAAGTTATTTGGCAAATAATTTGAATTAATTGAATTTACAGATAAGGAAATTGATGATAATTTTTAGACAGATACACATTTCTCACAATATAATTAACAACGTTAAATGTAAGTAAGAATACTTTAAAAAAATGTTTTTTATTTTTTAATATTGCAAAAAATAATTAAAAAATTTTAATGTAATTAAAGAGATATTTAAAATAATTTTACAAAAGTAAAAATTATTTTTTAAAATTGAAAAATCTTGAGCAAAAAAAATTCACTTTCTCTGATGATTGACAATGAAAACAAAAGACACTTTATCATATACAGGTGTCATAAATATTATATATATATATAAACTTTTGTGAACATTTTAAAGAATTCAGAAAAGAGAAATGACGAGACATATCGCAAAAAGAATGTGTGTGGGAAGGGACGATCTTCTATTATAAATCATAAGGATGATTATGTTAAAATCCGCTACGGTCAGCTCATTAGTTCGCGAAATATCGTCCGGTTTCTCTTTTTATCTCGTCTTCTCAAGGCTATCTAGTCGGGAGATGGGGTGGCGGTGGGGGGGAGGTCGAGACGAACGGCGTAGAAAACAATTTGGACGTTCCATTTGAGATCCAGGTAGTGCCTTAATTAGTCCCACCGTAGCAGATTACCAATCAACAATTCGGCAATTACGATGCGGTGATTTTTCAACCTGCTGACCATAATATTCGAGACTTTTTAAGCAGATAAAGGTATACCGATAGGACATCAATACATGAAAACGCACTTTTCCTCATTTTCCAGCTTATTTGATATCGCATATTGTGAAAACACTGAAACAAACGTATAAATATATTAATTTCAAAATTTTCTTATTTTTGTGCGCATATTTTTTACAATTAAAATAAAAAAGAGCAAAATAAATATAAAATACGTTTTTAAAATATATGATATAGTTAATATAGTAAATAAATTTTTCTATAAAACGAAAATGTTAAAAAATTAATAAAATGAAACAAAAAAATTTTAAATCTTAATTATTTATTACTATAATAAGAAAGTTAATAATAATATATTTGCATGAGTAATTCGAAAAAGTATGTAATTGTATAGAAATGTATTTGGTCAATCTGATACAATTAAAATGAGAAGTATCCATCTAGCCATGTGGAAACAAGAAAAGGAAGCAACCTATTCAATTTCGGCAAATCCCCCTCTTTCTGCCCTTCTTTCCTCTTAAGCCATTCCTTCGAAGGAAACTGTTAAATCTATTACGGCTGTAAAGCTCGATCACGATCACGTCCCGTGAAGAGGGTCGAGGATCGAGTCTCGAGCGGCGAGTTGCATCTTGGTAAGAAGGGGGGATAAAAGGGAGAGACAGAGAAGTGTGTTTTGTAGTTTCGGTGGGCCAGGCCGCAGGTAGGCGGCGAGCGGGCCCCTGAAATCACTCGAAAAATGAGGGGGTACACAGGCCCCCGTAAGATTTCTTTTCTCTTTTTTCTTGTTCAAACGCGATATAATCGTTTGTCCTCTCGTGAAGGGTGGACGTGGAAGAATGGCGGTGAAAGGGATGAAAACTGCGTAGCAGTTCGTCTCTGTAACTCTTTCAGTTTGATAATTTCATTTTGATGTATATGGCCGCCGCTGATATGGACGTGCGCGCGTTAATCCTTTTTTAAAACTAATGTTTATATGTATGTATTTTAACGATATAAAAATATTTACTTATAATTAGTTATTATTAATTAATAAATTATTTACTTTTTAAATAAAAGTGTATAAATAATTTCTGTATTAATATAAAGATTGTATTGATTGCTTCTCTATTATTTTTTTCCTTTTTTCTTTTGTCCGCGTGATAGATTGTAAAAAAAGTTAAAAGAAATTAAAGAAGATAAAAATTACAAAGTTTGTGTTAAATTATATTTATATTTAATGACTTTTATTCTAAATGGCGCTCGTAATGTTATGTTGTAGTATTATAAAGAAAATTATATTGTGCTCTTTAGATAATTATTATAATATAAAATAACAATAGTATATTTTGCTAAAATTTAAATTATTAAATTTTATAAAAAAGATTAAGTTATATAAGCAAGATTATCATTGCTAATATAATGTCTTGCTTATATGTATATGAAACAATGATTATTAAACAGAATATATAAGTTTTAATTTTTTTGTACTAATTCGATTTGATACTAATATGTTTAATGTTTTGTTCTGCGGAATTGAATTATTTTGAAATTTTTTAAACAACATTGCAACTGACCGCTTACGTTAGATAATATTAAATTTAAAATAAGATTCGAGAGAATCCAATTTAAGCTTTAGAAAACGTCAAAAAGATCAGTTTTTATTGTAAACGTTTAATAACATTTTACGGAGAATAAGCGAAGGATAACATAAATAAAGCAAAGGATTTAAGACAGAGTAACAAGCTAGACGAGAGGACTTTGTGTCAGCCCTTATCTGCAGAACATTCATCTCTATGGAAAAGAAAGATTGTTGGAATAAAGATACTTTGATATATATTTCATGAAAATACTTTATCGGAATATTATCGTTTCTCTTTAAAAATACATAAAAACTTTAGATAAGTATAAATAGGAATAGAGAACATACATAATTTTTTTCGTTTTTTTAATCAGTTTTTTTTTTTTTTCATGCGCAATTAGGTACCGAATTTATATAGAGAGAGAATTCACACATAATAATAATATAAAATAATTTTTGTAATTTTATTTTTATATTAAATCAATATTTATATTTCTTTTTATGTTTATAAATCATTTAGAAATAAAAAATTCATTTTTTACAATTAATTTTCCTCTAATTAACTCTTAAATTATGTATGAAACATACAAATATGTACATCCGTTCACATATATTTAATGTTATATAATCTTACACAAATTACTATTTACAAAGAACTATATTTAAAGCAAGATCTGTATTCCTCCCTTATGTACTCCCTGCTTGTTTCTAAGACTACACTATACCGTAAGATAAATCATAAAGTATTATTATCAGCGAACGAGAAGGATTGAAAAAAAGATATAAATGTTAAAATGGAAAGTGCACGATACATTTTCTAATTGATCAGAGAAAGTCAGTCTCGAATTGCTAAATGTGCAGATCAGTTCTGTCTCTGTAGTGCCGATTTTAGCGAGCTATCTGTAGTAAAAGCTTGGAACTTTGAGTTATTTTTACTTGGCGAGTTATATTATCTACTTTTTTGTTCGTTTTATGTGTCAGGCGTGCCTTCGGGAAACACGAATTTCTCGATGAAAGTCTTTTCAAATGAGCAACATCTTCGATGACTCGTCAGATCTTACGCGGTCACCACTGCCGCTGGAAGCTGTTTGTTGCCGTCATTGCCATTCGTCGCGTCTACCTGACCCGGTGTCTTCGGCGCCCGGTCTACTACGTCTGTTTCTTGATTCTTCTCCAGATCGACGTAATATATGTGCCGCGCGACGTAGCAGAGTATCATCATCTCGATTAGCATCAGCGCGTTGTACGTCACTGAAATCGAGAATAGAAAAATTATGAAGCGATATTATCAATTATATTTAACTTAATCTATTATCACTGAAAGAATTTATTCTAATATCGTATAACGTTAAAGAATTTATATTACTTTTGTAACAATTTATATATATTACTTTTAAATAATGTTCAAAAATATATATTTGTGTAAGATGATTTAAAAATATATTCTCAGATTTGCAGTAAAATAATTTTATTAGAATTAAGAAAAATAGTAGTTTTATTAATATTAATTAAGATTAAAATATTAATATCAGTATGCAATAACATAAAAAATATCATGTGCGATAATATATGAAAGATTTAATATCTGAAAGAGAATCTTTTTTGACAGCGACATGCTGCCTCATCTTGGTTTGAGAAATTTATTCATAGCACGTTTATGTAACGGATGAATTTTGATGGCGCTCGCGGATGCTGCGTGACGTCTCTTTTTTCAATGAAACGAGTTTCTTTGTTACAGTCAGTCATAGGTCCGTGGAGCATGGAAAAGTAGAGACGTATTCTAAATTCAGAGTTAAACGATCTTATCATGTTGCTTGAAGAAACTACCGTACCGTGAAATCATCGTTCTTTTATCAGTCCCTATCCAGAACGTCGTATAATAGTAAATTAAATGATAAACGGTTGATGGTAAACAACTAGCATAAGCCAAACGATTATGACGGGATATACGACCAGCAGCTTATTTATCTTGAATACAGATGTTACATAATTTATCAAATACCTGTTTCGTTATAGTTAATACAAAATGTATATGCTATATTTGTCATTTTAATAAAATATTGATTGTAATAAATTTGTTAAATAACTTGTTGATATGTTTAATTTGCCTTGTAGTTTTTATGAATAATCTAAAACAATTCAGATTTATTACAGAAACGTATAAGTTAGCCGAATAAATAAGTGAACTGTATATGAAGACATAAATAGAATAGCGTTTGTAATATCTTTATCTGTTTTATTCATAAATATCTTTAATAATAATAAAATCTCTCACAATTAGCGATTTGTTTTTAATCATTAATTATTTTTCTCTAATTCTTCTTTAATTATTCTTAATCGTTAACTTTGAGTGAGATAGAAATACGTGAATAAATATAAGTAACTATAGCAACAAATGTATGTAGCAAATTGCACGTATATTACCGTTGGCGTAAACTGCCGGGGTGAGAGGAGGATTGCACGGAAATACGCCCGCGGAAGGCAACGCTTTGATAATACCTGTCTGCAGCTTCGAGAACAACAGTACCAATTGTAACACAAGTGTCTTAAAATGTAACTTGGCCTCTGAAACGGAAACGGATGATATCAATCAGAAACTTTCATTCCTATTAATGTCATGGTAATAACGCGAATTTCTCGAAAATTACTTCCTGCGGCACTCAAACAAATATCCCAATTTGATTATTACTGTTCAACGAATGTGTGTTACGTTCAATAATAATAAATAAATAATACACGTAAAATATACACGAAATGTATAATTAATTATCTCATTAAAACTAATTGGTTTATTAGCATGCAAGTATTGTTAGATCTATAATATAACATTTAAAAAATTTTTACGAAATAAAATATAATATTAATCGTTTGTACATACACCAAAATTCATATAGATATTAAAAAATACATTAATATACTATATATATAAATATATATATAAATAAAATTTCGTATAATGTGTGGCGAAAGAAATCTTGAATAAATATGCATAGTCATTACCTGGAATTGCTGTATGTAAAGTCCTTGTAGTGATAGTTAAACTATATATCCCTAGAAGTATGCTGATTACCATGACTGGCTGAAGGAATATGCCGTACTGTATGGCAAGCATTGGATTCTCAGCTCCCATATAGAGCAATATGAAATAGAGAGCACTCTAGAAATATAAATATCTTATATTAAATTTTCAATTATTTTAAGACCCCTTTAACTTTTAAATATCTCATAAATGCAGTATAAATTATTATATATTGTTACAAACATTTAAATAAATTATATATATGTATATATATTACACATTGTTTTTAATAAAATTAATTAAATAATTCTAAAGAACAAGATTACACTTGTTATACGAAATGTTATACCATTTAATTATCTCATTAAAACTATTTTGTGGAATATCAGTGTTGCAGCTCTGTGAGCTGCTAAATTCCGCTTATAGGCGAAATTTCCACGAAATAAATATAACATACACGGCTGCAACACCAATATTCCACAAGTACAGTTTTAATGAGAATATTAAATAGTGTGACATTTTCTGCGCTACCTTGTATTTTAATATTTTAACAAAATTTCCAAAATTATATAAAACGATTAATTTAATATTAGTACTTTAAATTGTTTTTCTGAAAAAATATATATTTACTTAAAAAATTAATTAAATTGAATTAATATAGGGAAATATTTATTTTGCTCAGTTTTATAAACATGAGATAAAGTTTTGCCACATACAGGAAAAGTTACAATTTTATACATCAAATTGTTAAAAATTATAAATATTTTAGAAAGAGATTAAAGAGATATTTAGATTAAATTAAGAAAATTAATTTACTGCATTTCGAAATTTGTATTTGCTTCAATAGCGAGAGCAATTTTAAACTTTATGTCAATAACTAAACTTACAATGTTGTTCAATAGCTCGAGTACTCATAGCTAGAATTTTTTAAAGAAATGCTTTGTATCGCGTCGATTTTATTTTCGTAAGTTTGTAAAAAAAAAGTTCATAAAATAAAGGTTGAAGGAAATGCTAAAGCTGTTCTGTTTTTACCGATAATTTGGATTATTTTCAATTCGCTAATTTTTTAATTGTATTTATAGAATTAAAAATTCTTTCTCACAATTAAAGTACAGACGGTAATGCGCACGCAAGAATTTATATAAAAAACAAAAAAAATTTTAATTTGTAAAAAAATTCTTACCTGCGTATTATGTTACCGTCTGTACTTTAATTGTAAAAAAAGATTTTTAATTCTGTAAATACAATTAAAAAATTAGTTAATTAAAAATAATCATAATAATCGGTAAAACAGGACTTACAGGAATCCCAGTAAGGCCGAAGGCAGAGAACGAGACGTAGGTGTCGTAGTCGTAGTCATAGTGTAAGGCAGAGAAAAACGTAAGTCGTAATATACTACTATTCTAGAGTCTAGAATAGTATACTACGACATGTACAACTTACGTTTTTCTCTGCCTTACCTTACGACTACGACACCTACATCTCGTTCTCTGCTTTCGGCCTAAGTCTACCCGAGAAAAAATGGACTTATGCAATTATATATGATCATATAATTGGCCATATATATTATAATATAATTGGATCCAAAAAATAGCGCGATATGATCTTACATACAACCATATACAATTACATATATTCAAATATAATATGATTATACGTAACATGATTATATATAATTATATATGAGTAAATGTAATATGATCATATGTTATGTTATACGATCATATATAATAATATTTGAATAAAAAAAGATATGATTTTATCTATATGTAATCATATTCAATTACATGTGATTATATATGGAAACATTTTAACAAATATGATTACAAATAAATAAGATCATATTGAGCCAAAATTTTGATATTATTATTATATATAATCATATATAATTATATATGTTATCAGATCTGTTTATATCTAGTTATATATATTTATATATGATCATCTTATGCTTATTTTTTCCCGGGTATTTTGTAATTCTTGACGACAGTTTAGTATCGTTACATGCGCAGCTTTTTTGAGATGTATAACACGTACAATAACACTATAATAATACCAAACTGTCATTAAGAGTTACAAAATAGACTTGCAGTATTTATCGATTTGTACACAAAGACAAACACGTTTTTCATCAAAGAAGCCTGCTCGCAAACTGCGTTGGTTTTTGATACAGTCACCTATCATTTATGAAGTCTTAAGTTTTCATTTCAACAAAACATCTGGTATTTATTTCTATAAATAATTTTTTCACCTAAATTTTTGCCAGTTGAGCATCTACTATTTTGGAATCTAACAATTGTCGGTCCATTGAAAAAAATAGAGCGTACATTCGCTAAAGCAATGGCTTCCTTTAAAAACGGAAGAAGAATTTTCGACGTTCTTTAGATGCCACGAGAAAGTAACTCTTGATCTTACGTACCGAAAATAAAAACAGTTATCTTAACTCTTCACAATGCATTTAGATACATGGAGAGAATTTTCTCTTAAAAATTACCCTGAAAATCGTAATAATTGTGAGACAACGTAAAACCTTAAAGAATTTTATTTTTAATAAAATTTACTAAAATTTACTAAAATTTGATAAAATTTTAATAAAATTTGGCAAAGTTTTAGTAAATTTTATTAAAAGTATAGTAAAATTTACAAAATTTTGTCAAATTTTATTAAAATTTTGGTAAATTTTGTCAAAAGTATAGTAAAATTCTTCAAGGTTTACGACGTCCTACAATTACTGCGATTTTTAGGGTAATTTTTAAGAGAAAATTCTTTTCGTGTAAGGCAGTGACAAATTTTGTGAAGAAAAAACTAGAAATAACTTTTTATTTACAAGTACAAGGCTAGAGTAGATACAATGGACCAGCTGTTGGATAAATATTCGGCGTACAAACAGGTGGCCGCTCACTCTTTTCTATAACGTTGTACGTATCGTCAGCTTTGCTGCATTATTTATTATGAAAATAATGCATACTGTCAAAAAACAAACGAATCAACGAAGGTTATTTTTGAGCTTAATAAACAACTCGCTACTTCTATTGTTGAAGCTTGATTGCAAAATATACAAGTGATGAGATATTTTGCAACAAAATTTGCTGTTCAAAGTATGCAAATTCCTAGCATGCAAATGAATCCTGCGAACAGTGAGTCTGGAATTTCACGTGTCACTTCGCAAGCAGCGGACAACACCGGAAGAAAAATGTTTATAGGCTCATGGTATTTATGTTATAGAGCAATAATAAAAAAACGCAGAAAGACAATAAAATTTTGTATTGAATGCTAAAAACATGCGATAAACATGCAATAACAGCAACAAAGTGCAAAGATTCTGTATAAATATTGTTAGTTTCTTTTTAATATAAATATTAATTTTATTAAAAAATTATTTCAATTCAAAATTATTTAATTTATTTAAAATTTGTTTTTATTTAATTTATTATCTCTGTAAAAATATACAATTATATTTGTTTTGTTATATTATTTATTAGTATAATTTATTCATAAATCTTTTTCTTTGTAGATGAATACTAGATGAATATGTACCCTGGTTATTGAAAATGACTATGTGAGATTTAACACGAGAATTTTTTCAGTTCTCGAACAAAAAACAAGTATAAAAAGATATTTTGCTTTCAAAAAGTTTATGGCGATTTGAGCGGCTATGACAAATTTTTCACGAAAAGTGTTCAAATGGATAACCTAATATCCAATATAAACGTATAAGGTTTAATAATACTTAAATCAATTAAAGTTGATTAAGGTTAATTTAATCTTTTCTTTGGTATTTAATTTGATAAACAATAATAAATACAATAAGTACAGCTGTATTTCAATTGTTATCTGTGTTTGGTGTACTGTGTCGAGAGAATTAATACTATATGGTGAGTAACAATTGATTTTAAAAAATTTCAATTATAAATTTTAATTAGCCTCTGTGGTGATAATTATAACAGTTATTTAGCGTGAGTGGAGTGATAATTGAAGCGTGAAGAGAAGGGAGAGGGGGGAAAACAAATCCTTTTTTACCTGAACTATAGGAAGCTGTAGGGCCAAAATTCCTATCCAAGACAAATTGGCGTCGGTCATTTGAAGGTTTGGAAAGGGCAGACAGGGCCAGCAGCAACAGGGCCCAACTCGTAGCATCAATGTTGGCGTTTCGCTGATTTTTCGGCGACCGAAATCCACCAAAAGGAGATAAAGCCGGTACAGCGAAATCGTTAAGAAAATCTGAATTACCGCCTCTGATAGTAACTGACCTCTGTCAAAAGTCAAATCATTATTTTCGCAAGTTTTGCTGAAGAATTTATTTTGGAATACATTTATCATTATTGATTGACATAACTTATTTGTTATATAAAAATTAAAACATATAACAAATTAACGAAATACAACAGTAATACGACAATTAACAAAATGTATTTTTATTGTTTTTTTCAACTTTATTAATTTTAAATATAGAACATACTGTTTATTTAATTGTAACATAAATTAATAGTAACGTAGAAGATAGAAGATTTGAATATGAGTCTTTTTACAAGTGATAATTTCTTTAAGCAAGTCACAAAGTTAATATTTAAAGTGTGAATCATAGGAATTATTAAAGTTTTATTTTGGAAGGCGCTTAACTCGCTAACAAATGCAAACATTATTCACATAAAACTGTCTGATAAAAATTAAAGTGACAGTTGATTATGCGAGTTGTCAAATAAATGAATAATGCAAAGTATGTGTAAAAAAATATTACTATAACTGCTTGAACATACTTCGCTTTATGATCGATAACTTGTAACACAGAATGTTATTTATAATTTTATATATTCATATATTCTTATGTATGTTCTGCATGTCGATCCTTGTTTTCTTTAGCTTCTCTTCCTACAGTCTTTCTATTTCTTTATTTTTTAAATATTTTTCATGTAAACTGTAAAATGTTTATTGTTTAGAAAGAGAAAGAGAGAGAAATTTAAAGTTATTTACTTAGATTTTTACTAAAGTACTAAAATTTATAGATACTTATTAAATTCTTGTTTATTTTTAAACACGTGTTTAAAAAATTTGTTTTTAAGAATTCTAGTTTTACTGTAAAAAATAATAAGATAATGTATTAAAACAATGAAAGATAAAATACTTTATAATATTAATATACAATGTGTTTCACAACATGTGAGCATAACTTCAAAAATAAAAATAAACAGTTTATGTACACTATAAGTCACTTTTGGCTCAGTTATAAAAATTAGATAATTTCATTAATATTGTGATACAGAGAAAAAATATAAAATATATCCTTTAACTATATATATAAATAAAAAATTTTTTAATTATATTATTTGTTCAAAATGTCAATCTTCTACTTATAAACATACTGTTGATCTTTATACCATAAAACGCTGTTAATTAGTTTAACTAAGTTTAATAAAGTTTCAAATATAATTAGAATCAATGTAATTAATCATAAAAAGAAAATTTCATTTCTTGGTCAAAGCTGATTTTTTAATCAAAGGATGCTTAAAATTTTAGTATATCCATTAAATGTATTATTTTTTCAGCTTTATGTAAGTGTTGATACGGATTGTCGAACTAAAACGCAATTATATTTACTATAATATTTAACAATATTTAATACAATTGTAAAATAACAAAATTTATTAATAAAAGTTAAATAACAACTGTTTGGTATTTTTCACTTGTAACAATATTAATAAAATTATCTGTAATAATAACTGAGCCGAATTGATCTATAATGCATATAAACTTTCTTTTACTTTTGTGTCGTAAATTTATTTCTAAAGTTATGGTTACACGTTATAAAACATTTCATATACGTAAAATTATTAATGGAATTCTATTTCTAATTATTAGTAAAGTGAATGTAAAAGAATGAAGTGAAAACAGAAATAATACAATGCTTCTGTTTTTATTTTACACTTCGCTGGTAGCAAGTTTCTCTCGATTTCATTATTACGATATTGTTAAATAATTCCAATAGGCCTTTATTTTTTACCTTGGTATCGCAATCGCCATGAGACTGCAAACGCTTGCAACAGGATATACCGATAGGATTATTATGGCATTCGTTTTATAAAATTCCGACTCTTTTTGTAAAAGAATATTGCGACAAGTATTGGCAGAGAAATATATTGTGAGGACTAAAATTATCGAACCAACACTTAGTAATGCAGTACCCAATGCATCCAAATCTGCAAAAGAGATTTAAAATATAAATAAAGATCGTTTTTAATACAATTTTATAAAAATGATTAACTATTTATTTTTTTTATATTTTTATTTTTAAAATAAACAATAGTTTATTAATCACTATTCCTAATCCATTTTTTATTTATAAATTAATAAATAAAATTATTTATGCAGATAATATAATTTATAAAAAATTAATATATATATTTATTATCTTTTTGCATACTAAATTATTATATTTATTGTAATGGGAATAAATTGCTGATAATAAACTGACTAGTTAAAAAAGATCAAGATCTAATTATAAAATATGTATTATAAATATACTGATCTTTTAAATAACCTATTTGTGTATTTATATACACAATATTTATATTACATATAGTTATATGTGATAATACACGGCCTTCAGCATATTAAATGCCATTATCATTATTTTTATTTTCTAACTTATCTTATCGATAAATACTGGTAACAAAGATGATAAAAAACGTTTAAACTTCTTACAATTAATTTTCTAGTATATTTCTAACAATTAATCAATCACAGTTTATCAACATTATTAGAAAGCTAATGCGAGTCAAAACATTACACAATAATTTACTATAAATCGAAAATTCATTTATCATGTAGCATCTTAAAGGAAACATATTTCTTCTAATTTTAATTCATATCATTGTTATCACATTAATCCTTTCAATGTTATCGCATCTGATTGGAAAAAATTCTTGTAAGTTTTATACCTAGAAGCGTCTTCATTATTATCTGATCAAGACAATGAAAAAAATTGATTAAAGCGTATTGAAAATGTCTAAAAGTAATTTGACATTATTATTATATACATAATATTTTTTATAAAAATTACAGATATATTTAATTAAAAGTTTATCTACATTTAATACAACTAATACTAAATAAATAATTACCTAGTTGATTATATAAATAAAAAAGTATATACAAATGTATACATATGTGTAAAGAGAATTATACAGTCAGCATGATATGGAAATATAATGCGCGATGCTTATCAAAAGTTTGCCGTTGAGCTGTTTAATTTGTACATTCAATAAAAGCTTTACAATGAGTGGCGCGAATTATACAATTGTTTGCGAATTATACAATTGCGTACTAAACATTCGCGTAGTTCATATAAAAGTAATTATCCAAATCGTGAGCCTCGAGAAATGCATCGATGGTATTTAAATTCATTATTCATAAAAGGTTTCCTATAATTCATGATTTGTAATATAACAAAAAAAAGTTTTCAAAAAGTTAAATAAAATAATTGTGTGTAAATTTTTATTTTAAATATTTTTAACTGAGATAAGGATTATTTACGTTTATACGGTCACTTGATACGCGATAATACTATCGTACACGCTATTCACGGATATGGCTGTCCAAATATGATTTATGATTGACGACAATTGCCTTATATCTCAAAAACTATTATTTAAAATAAACATTTATAAATGATTATTTAAATTTTTTGAGAACTTTCTTGCTGTAATATATTAATTCGCGACTTTTAGGGCAGTCTGTATTTTATACATTATATTTGTAAAATATTTCCATTTTTTGTATGTTTATTACGGTTATTTTTGTGCAATATTTTTCTAATCGAAAGGAGCATAAAAAGGGTTTGATAAATAGGAAGTAAAAACACTTCCAATTTATTCTTTAAACAAAATGGTAGCAACATGCTTCCAAATTGGCAGTAAAGTCTTGCTCTGTTTGCTGCCAATTCGCCGTGCGTATTCTTGTCCGGCGTATTTTTGTCGTCCGTTTGCTATTAGATCATGCCAACAAATTTCGAGTTTTGGCATCCATGTGCTCTCGTTTTATGAGCGGTAAATTCTGTTTGATTGCTGTTGATTTTGCGAACATTGCTTTAATCATCATTCAATAAATCTACATGTAATGTTTATTCCGTTTAGTCTAATAAACACTAAATGATTAACGCGGAAACAACAGCGTTAGCTCAGATAGGCAATCTTTTAAAGTTAATTAAGTATCAGATTTTTGTATCAAATTCGTCGCCTTTCTTTTAAAGAAATTTGCCGCGTTCAGTTGACCAAATATGTGCTCTTCTTAGATTTAGCTAATCCGATATTTGAATCTACATAGAAATATTTTCGGTTTGTGTACCCGTGCGTGCACGAGCGCAAGTGTAATGAATACTCTTCAAATTACATCCGAGAATTTTCGTTCGAGGATATTCAACTCGCGCGAATAAGGTCTCGTGTACCAGACGAACTTGAGCGTACAACTTTCACCGATGCGCTGCAACGTTGCTCAATGCAAGCGTATCCACATTGTGTACACTGCGATACATTCGAATTTGTAGAAAAAAAAAAAGAGGAACGACTGTGCCCTAATACAGTATACTTCTATAAACGTAAATTACGCAAAAATGTCGTATTCTTATTAAACAGAGTTATTTTACATATCAATGAGTTTTAAATCGCTTAGCGGTCTACATCGGATCTTAGTGGATATAATTCTTTTTTATTAAATTTAATTTTTTTAGCTTTAAATTTAATAAAAAAGAATTATATCCATCACTAAGATCCGATGTAGACCGCTAAGAGATTTAAAACTCATTGATATGTTTAATATATTACGGTCGAAATAATGTACTAATAGAGTTATTTTTACTTAAAATTTCAAAACAGGCTCAATTACTCGAGCACTTAATATCAACTTAGCACACTGGTATTTCTATTACGCGATTTCTGTTGCACCAAACTCGGAATACTTGCTTCAGATACGTAACTCACTTTCTATCATTATAACAGTATTTTGAGAAAGTTTGGACCTGCAACTCTATCTTTACTGCAAAGTTACAAATTTTTAAAGTAAAACGTTTGACAGAAAGTGGATTAAGGTCATCGAATAAATAAGTCATCACAAAAGTAAAGGTAAAAGAAATGTTTCAATTTAATAATCTAATAATAACCTGAATTGTTTACAATTAATTTATACTTAATTATTTTTTTACCTTTAAAATAATTATTTTTTATTTAACAACTTATTAGTCGTTTTATTCAACAATTACTAATGTACATATATAAACGAATAACGTTATAATTATTAAATAAATCTTCTAGACACTATTAGTGGGAAATATTAATATCACATGAAAATTACAAATTTTATAATTAAAAAGAATTCTCCCGTTTATTCTGAGGATATTAATTGTGCCACCTGACCTTGCATCTTCCATTTTTTCTTTCAAAAGTGAAAATCCCAATGCTGTTAACACCAGGCTTTACCGGCGAAATTATCGCACCGTTAACCGGATGTCGAAACTCACTTTCTACGAGTTCGATAGCGGAGGGCACGTAATTCGGGTTGCAGCCAGCATCCGAGTGAACAGCGAAGTTTTCTATTGTATTGTCCATGATTGCAGATGCTCCACTGAACTCGACGAAAGAGAATCTCGTTGCCTCACAGCACTCCGCCGTCTGTCACTTGCGGGTTTGACAAACTCTAAACTTGCGCGCTCGCGTAGCAGTCTCACGAGTGCATTCGCGAGGGAGAGAGACGGCCGCGGCTGCGAGCAGTGAGAGTAAGTCCCCACTTTTACCTGTGTCGCCACTGGATTGCGATGTTGTAATAAATTATCACTTGCAAAAACGCGTGCGCGCAAGAAGCAAAGATAGAGATACGGATAGAGCTAGATGGAGAGCATGAGAGATAATAAATGTAAGAAAATTTTCCTATCTGTCAACTTTCTCCCTCTCAGTAATTTTTCACATATTTTTGCAAAATGTGAACAGAATACTAATCAAATAATTTATTGATTACTAACATATGTGTAAATAAAAATAAATATGATAGTGATGTACAGAGAGAAGAAGGAAAAGAACATGTAATTATAAATAAATGTTTTATTATTAAAATAATGTAAAATTAATTATTAATATTATTACAACTTATCAGAAAAAAAATTATTGTTAAAGTAAAAGAAAATTAGAATTGGTAAGGTAAACAGGAGTTGGGTTAGCAGTCTAATATTTTCAAAGTAATTAAATTATTAAGACTATTAGATTTATTAGAAAATTATTAAAAATATTATTTTTTCAAATTGTGTAGTTTTTAAATTTAAATATTTGTAAAAAAGAAAGATTTACTAGCGAAGAAAGAAAAAAATTCCATGAAAAAATAAAAATTTTATTTTAAAATTAAAGCATTTTATAATTAATAAAGTAACATTTATTTTATTTTATCTGTATAGAACTTATAAATTTTCAAATTGTATATCTGTATATTATGACCCTGAATAGTAATGATCGTAATGTAAAGCATATATTGATTAAAATGTAAATAGGACACACATTTTATATAATTCGATTGATTTTTGTTCATTTAAATAATTTTATACAACGTACATATATGTTTGACTTGTTATAAAATGTAATTTTTTATAAATTATTTATAAATTTACATCTAAATAGGATGGTAACTTTTATGAGTAATTTTTGAATTGTGTAACAGAAAATTTATAATTCGTTAATCATAAGTGTATATAACTATATTTATAAAATCCCCTGTTGGTCTTTTTTAACGAACAAAATATATATCACATATTAAGGGGATGTTGTACTGCTCCTTTAAACTTGATCGGTGTCAATAATGTAGAGTTATTCATGTACATCATTAATGAGATTTTGTATATATTTTTTTTATAGATTTGGAAATTCTTTTTCAGAATTAAAGTACACTTATTAATATTAATCTGTGAATTCGATTTTATATCGAGAACGAAAAAAATTTTTTTCATATTACTCTACTTATCGACTTCTTCCGAATCCGCACTCACACATATATACGAGATTTTCATAAAAAGAAATCTATTATACTGAAGCGTCTAGGCTTATTTCCAAAAGCATAGAATTGTTCTTTCTTATAATGCAATGTGCGGAGCATGCTTGTTTTGTATGTATAAAGTCTAAAACTTTTATACACAGCAAATGTTTTCACGAGTCGACCGCAGGAGTCGATCACAAAACTGTAATTTTTTAATTTTTGTTCGTTTTTCATATAAATTTGTGTACTGCTCACTCCGTTAGTGTCTATATTTTAATTCTAGAGAAGAATTTTTAATTCTGTGTAATCAACAGATTTTTTACTAAAACAATAATCGCGTTTAATCGGTAAGACAGACCAATCTCCAGCATTTCTTTAAATTTACGAAGTTTCAACATTTTATGGCAAAAATTAGAATTCCTTAAATATATTTATATATACATATATATATAAAACTTGTTCGACATGTTAAACCAGTACGTAACACATATTTTAATATATATATATATATATATATATATATATATATATATATATATATGTATATGTATATATAACTTGTTCAACATGTTAAACCAGTACGTAACACATATTTTAATATGTCACATACTGGTTGACACACTAAGAAAATATCTCGGTTAAAGTTAGAATACTTATTAGAGAATGATATACATAATAAGGAATGATGACTGTACCGTTAAATGACTTGACTTTTGCGCAAGAAAGTGGAATAATTTACTTGTGTAACGTATGAATCATCGTTGCCTAGAAAATTGCTGATCATCTTAATCAACATATTAACATTAGTTATTTTACAATTCTTCTTTAATAATTCTATTTTAATTATTATATATGATTATATTATACACAAAACTTATGTTAAGTTATTGTAATTATTACGTTTTATAAGACCAGCTATAAACTGCCGAAATTTTTCACTTCTTATTTATGTTATCAATTGAAAATTTATGACGACGTAATATTTTCTAACTTACCGTTAGCAAATCTTACTGGTTAGCGGTATTTACGGGACTGCAGTCTGAAAGAAAGTTGATCGCTACGTATCTTCGAACGATACTCTTTACCGACTGTCGCTGAACTCATTTTTCATTCATAAAGAACATAACTTTTAAATATATTGGAAAAATCGCAATTCTATGATCATATTATATTTGAAAATTATTTTCATAAAAAAATTTTTTTAAACATATTTATATACTTTCAAAATATAACATTCAAAATTTTTCTATCTCTTTAGTAAAATGTACAGATTTATATTTGTTCATGAATAACTTTTAACGGAATATACATTTGAATTTTATAGTTTCCCAAATCGAAAAATAGATGATTTGTGTGTAAAAAATCTATTAATATATTAAACTTAAATAAAGTAGAAAGGATTAAAATTTCTCCCTTTTTTAAATTTAAATCAATCAATTCTTAGTGAATAAAAAAATTGAATTTTATAAGTTTTGCAAAGATTTAAAGCAGTTTTATTAAAAAAATAAAAGTAAATTTACCTTGATAAAAAATATATTTGCAGATACTTTTATAAAAGCTTTCATGTTTTTTTATATATAAAGTATAATTATATGTGTTAGTTAAATATGATTTTTTAGCTTTACATTTTTGGATATCAAATTTTACACAAATATATTTATTATATTTCCAATTTCCGAATTAATAGTTATACCTTTTTTTCCATTCAATTGAACATTATTTAAAGTCGTATTGGAATACTAAACGGAAAACTTTCGACACGTCCAATTTGAAGAATTTACATTATATATTTGCAATACGTTATCACAACACGCGGATAGCATGAAAAATTTCGGCAGGTCGCTGCAGTGCGATTGGAAGAAAAATTGGAAACCAGAGATATGATTGATGGCCTGTTCGATGCTGCATTTCGTTTCATATCCGGTCCGTTATAGTACCTTTTTTCTTCTCTCTTTTATACAATATGCGAAATACTCGGGCTGAAACCAGTCTACGACGTTATACATTTATAATTAATTAAATTTTAAAAATTATTTAATATTTAATAATCACGTCAGTAAAAAATAAGTATTTTTTAATTTAAATAAAAAAAATAGAAACTAAATTAACTAAAAAATATTTTTATAATATAACTATATCTAAATTACAAGATGCAGATTAAAATAGATTTTTTTTTTCTCGTTAAATTTTTTAATCATAAATACATGTAAAATATTCTTAAATTATCAAATTTTTATTTAATTTAAGGACAAATAATTTAATTAAAAAAATAGATTAAAATTGCTTCTTTTTATATAATAATTATAAGAATAACTTCTTATTATTTTATTAATAAAACAATTTGTTAATGTAACTAAAATGAATTATTTTACAAATCCAAACAGCAATTTCTCCGAATTTAATTGATTTGCCAGGCACATATCGTTTCTCTTTTGATTTTCTGATTGCCGTTTGGCAATGACGAGATGGAATATTCTCTTTAAAGACCAATATCGGCAAAATCTCATCTCGCTGGAGAAGAAACTTGATATGTCTTCCTATAACAAGGGAAAGAGGTAAACGTAAAAAAAGGTTTTAACGGATTTTCATGACGCGACTTTCTGTCGGTTTAACCATTGCGTTTTGACTAAATAAACATGAACAATATTAACGGAGTATGATATTAGCGGAAGGGTAAGAACGAAGGAGGGTGAAAGAGCGATAGCGATCGATTGAAGGACTTGAAATATCGGATAGACGAATCTCGAAAACCCGAGCTCGAAGAAGCTCCTCCTAAGACGGAGAACCTTTCGGGGCTCGTATGTGTGACCTTGGGGTTGGTGGAGTAGGTAGGACGGAAGGGGTCGATTTCTTATACAGATTAAGCGCGTGCATGCGAAACTGCTTTCTCTGCTGGCAGTGCTGTTCTCGAGCTTTTTAAAGGTTGAAGAGTCCACGAAATTGCCTTCGTTAATGCATATTGATATTGACAAGGCAAACTTTATTCCGATACGATAAAGACATACAGTGATATGACTTATTTACCACAGCATTATAGAAAAAAAAGTATACATGTATCTTGTGCATGATAAAAATTACAGTGTACAATTTCATATTTATATTTTATTATATATTGACATTTAAAAATTAAAATTTTGCAAATATTGCAAAGGCACAAAGTTTATTTATTATTACTTTTTCAAATATCTAATAATTAATACTCGGAATCATATGTAAGATAAATAAGACTAATATTATAAGATTAATATCTTTTGATTATAAGATATGCGTCATAATTATTGATTTTAATGTTCTAAATAAAATCTCTGATAAAGAAAAAAAAACAAAAATAGCAGGTTTTTAGAATTATTGAATTTTATGCAACAAACAGACAAGAACTCTTGCGTATGTGAAAAGGAAGAAATTTTACGAGGAATTTACCTTATCCTCACTGCCAGAACAGTCACGTTAAAGCAAAAAGATGTGAGTTATAACAGCGAGAATGAAAATAGATGCAAGGAGAAATCCTACTGAATCCCAGTCACGTTTAATCTTTTGGGAATTATGCATTCTGTCACACTGTTTGTGGAGTAAGAATACGTCTACGAAATCGTTTATTCCAATTGATTGTTTAAAAAGTTCCTGAATACTAATAGTGCGTTTTTTTTATTCACATTTTTTTTATATTTATATACGTTTTCTGGATTTTTTTTCCTTTTTATTTTATTATTACTCCTATTATTACTTATTCTTCACATTTTTAATCACATCTTATTAAACTTTTTTTTTATTCTCTGATCAATTGTTATAGAATTACGATGGTATTATCAATATCATTTTTTTCATGTTACCATATAGAAATTGTATATTCCTAATTTTAATTTATGTGTATTTAAAATTAAATATATAAATAATATAATAAAATGTACAAATTTTAATTACTATTTTATATAATAAGTAACATTTAACTCTATTGTTGTATTAAAAAATAATTTATTTTATATAAAAATATTTATAATACTAATTTTTACTTCTTTTTTTTCTTAAAAGAAGTTAATAGAGTTTAATATGTATTGAAGTGTACTGATGCTTGTCTCTTTCTTTATATAATACATATTATTCTTTTTGTTTAAATGTTTTTTTTAATTTTTGCGACTTGGATAATATTTATAACATAAAAAATTTTTAAAGTTTTTACATTAATTTGATTTTACTATAAATATCTCATGGAAAATATATATTTGTTACTGCTTCGTAAGAAGTTTAACTATTTAATACTGGAATTTCATGGATAATAAGTTTACATTGAATATAGTAAGCTAATAATTCAACCTTTTGCGCGGGTGAAATTTTCGCGTTGTCATTATTAAATTGTCATTTGACCTTTTCTACTTTTACATTCAGTGAAATTTCATTATAGCGATTTTCTGACAGTTCTATATAATTACATTATTGTACATAATTCTTTGCATACTCGAAAACTTTTGTTTATGTTATTATTAAAATATACGAGATTTAATACTGGCTTTATTGTTATAATTAATTTGGACCGCGGACATTTTGTTGCGGAGATCTAGTGAGATATTATATTAAGTCGGTCATAGATACACGACCAGCCTTGACGTAGATAAAAGTGGCCTTTACACCGGTGATAAATATTGAAATCATATCGATCTTACTTGCGAATTAACTACTCTCTCTCTCTCTCTCTCTTTCTACCGTTATTGACAAGCGCGATGCGATGTCAACATGATTATCAATAATTTTATTTCTTGCATTATGTAATATAAATTATATTATGATTTTATGAGCTCGATTTATCTTTATTTCTGCTGATGAAGACTGGCAGAAAGGTGAAAATTCGAATTCTTTGTAACTTACTAACTGTAACTGATGTCAATGTACTCATTATTATTAAATTATATTCTCATTTCGTAAACGGTATTAGTAAAACCTAATTAAAAGTAATTATATTCTTAATGACAGGAGAAGACGATAATACCACTCATCAACGAATTAATGAAGTTTTTCTTTCGTAATAATTTTTATTCATTAATCGCTGTGATTTTAACGAAAGATCGATCGCCACCTTCTAATAAATTACAAAGCCGATTTCCGTCATAAGCTCTGAGGAACTAGGAGGAACCGAATCATCGGCATATCCAACAAATTCCGCTCGTTAATGGCAGACGCCACGGTCGTTCCGAGTCCAACAGCCTCGGAATTTCGTCGGAGCGCGAGACAATGGCTCACTTTCGCGGCTGTGTCGGTAGCGTGCGAATTTGCAAATAAATTTTGTAGGCATTTCGCTATTGATTTCCGCCCGGGAATTGGGACAATTGACTGGATAGAGCGAGCTTACATAGCGCGGATGGCCCCATCTGCCGCAGCGTAGCCGCGAACATTACAGTTATAAAGCTCTGGTATATATGCGGGGTGTCGCGAAAGCAACCCGTCGTCAATCTAACGAGCGGATCTATAATCACTTCTCTGTAACTTTGATCTTCGATGTAAGTTTTCCACGTCTTTAAAATCATTTAACGAAGATGCTGAAGAAATAACTTTCCGCACTTCTTCAATACATTTTTTTTTTTATTCAGCATTTGTATTTTTGTGAAATACTTATATGTTATCTATAATTTTATTAGTATAGTGTCTTACAAAAGCGATAAACTATATATACATCATGTCACGGCTTTTATAATATAATAAATTTACTCTTCAAGCTCCAACAAAGAGCTCTCTGCTAAGCTGTAAATTATATTTTGATCTAAAAGGATCTCTATTTCTGTTAAATTTATATTAAAAACGTTGATTAAATTTCTGTTAAAAAATGTCTAAAGGTTTCCTTTCTTGTGTAAAGTCTTAAATTTGGCGAATGTAACTTAATGCAATCCGTCGGCGTAAAGCGGTAAGTTATCAGGGATCAGGAATATCTAGCGCATCCCTATTAATGACTGACGTATCAGACCTCGTCGCGCTGATAAGCTTACAAAGAGGCGGCCGATATTCATCCTTTCTGTAATATAACACTAATTACTTCTGCGAGCTACTTAAGTGTACCCATCGAAAGCTGCTAAGTTTAACTCCGTTAATAACTTCGTTATTTCCCAGAGTAGTGAACGAATCTTGTAGGTGAAAATGCAACGCGGTCCCTTTTCAGTCTTGAGAAACGCTTAAAAAACGCGAACCTGTTAAAATTTGCAATTTATCTTTCCTTAACATTTCGTTAATTGTTTTCTTTTCTTCTTTCTACCTATTTGAACTAATCCACTTGGTATTTATTCTTTCTCACACTTATTCATACTTACCGTTCTACCTTGAGGGAGAGCGTGAAAAATTATGGAACATCATAATTTGCTTAGATCTCTTGTTTACCATAAAACGGGACTTTAGTAAGAATTATAGTGACTACTAAATTTTCCCAATTTAGAAGCCCGCAACCTTTTTACCCTTCCTACGAAAGACGGTATTATTCCATATACAGATCTCGTATTTTGAGAATCTTTTTATGTAGAAATAGAGCAATAACATTTTAAAAGGTATCTCTCAATATGCTTGCTTTTTCGTCATTGTAGCGCAACACCATTTGTTCCCTTCAAAGCTTCGATATTTCTATCAGAATAAAAGCATTAATGTCGTCAATATCGATAACAATCATAGAATAATAAAGAATTTTGATATGGTAAAAAGCAATTTTAGTGACCATTACTAAACGTTAATATTTGGCTGTAAGTTCTCGCAATATTTTCCCCTCACGCGAGCAAATATTTTTTTCTGTACTATTTGCGATATATCGATTTATGGCAATCAAATTCCAAGATTACTAAATTATGGACCTTTTATTATTTTTTGTTTTTGTTTGTAAAAAGATTTTCATTTTTAGATTTATATAAAAAGTTTGTAATTGATTTGTAATTAAGTTTTTTTTTTTGAAATTTTCTCTCGTAATCATGTTTTAGTATCAATTTTAATTATTTTAATTAATTTAATAAATCTTTTTTTAATTATTATACTATTACTTATTTATATTAATTATTTTGTATTAATCTTATACATATCTTATACTTTTTTATACATATAACCTTTAAGAAATATGTGGTTAAAAAGTTATGTATCTTATAATAGATTCTAATATAAGTGACAATCTAAGGCAATTATTTTTTCGATAAATTGTCCTCGTTAGTTTATAAGCACAAAAATGATGGGACTTCTCACCTAGTTTAAAGAATATGGTGCTTGTTGATATATGAAATATCGTTAAATCTGTTAAATCGACCATTTGTTGACACGACGAGTGCTTAAAAGCCTTTATCGCAATTCTGTGAATTTAACAAACGATTATTCCTCAATAAGAATCTCTTGGAAAAGCAATAAATGTTCGCGATTAATTATCTATAGGATGACAAGTACGGATTCTCGAAAAGAAAATCAGAAAGGAGGACGAGCTGTATTATTTGTTATATATATTCAAATGAGGATCTGTCACCGTCATTACTGTTCATTTCAAAATATCGGAAATATACTTAATAATTGTATATTTAATAATTGATATAATCAACAATAAAAAGACTTAATGCGGGATTATTAATAAAATTATTAAAACTAATGTTTTATGTGTATTTTTATCATGTACAATCTTATCATTGGAAACATATTTTTTTATCTGTTCTCCAAGTATCGCAATTATAAAATATCTGAGTATTTTTAGCATTGATTAAGAAACAAAAATAACAGCATACAATATAATATAAAATAAAATTAGTTCAATATTAAAGGTTTATTTTTCTCTTTGCCTCAAGGCTTTCAGTTACTTACTTCAGTGAATTATTATCTGCATCGTATCGAAGTACATTTAATTAAGGGAGCTCCATGTCGCGGTGAATAGCAACGTCATATCGTTTGCGATGCATCATCTTCCGCCATAAGCATGATTACACTCTCGCGTCACGCCTTAGGCATTTACAAATGGAAAAGGAAAACACCGTGGTTTGTAGAAATGTTTTTATGGGACGGGGGATAAAAGCGGAGGATGTTTAACAACGTTGTAAAATACACTGCACATTTTACTATTGTCTTTACGGTGTATTTACGGTTGCTACAAAATACTGGCTAGTGCGCAAGAAATAGACCGGTCCTAAATCTGCCGATGTAAATTTAAGAATTCTGCTTTATATATTCTGCTAATATTTTTAAAAATAACAGTTGAAAATTAATATATGTAACATATTTTAAAAAAATCAAGAGAACACTAAAAATTAAAAAAGAAAAGAATAAAAAGTTATATAAGATTATCACATATACTTGACTAACTATATTACATAACTATGAGCAGTGTTGTAATAGATCAATAAATAAATAATCTAGATCAGATTAAGATCTTTATCAAAATATTGAATCTAGATCAGATCACAGATCATTTTTTATACATTTGATCTAGATCATAGATTACATTAATTTTGATCTAGATCGAAGATCGTTTCTTTTTTTTTACTTGACAATTTGGTAGGAGTAGCAATCAAAGTTTCTTAAGCTTCTTTAATGGGCTTTTAGGAATGTCCCAGAAATCTTCAAAGGAGAAAATCTTCGATAGTTTCATCTTATCACCCCCACTCTACGCCTCTGTGGCCGGTATTCATAGTCGAATCTTATTTTAAGATCGTCTCAAGTAATGTCTTAAGATGCTAATACGGCTCTGTGATTGGTTGATGACATCTTAAGACAGTACTTAAGATGATCTTAAATATAAGATTCAACTATGAATACTGGCCTAAAAGGAAGTTCTTGCCGTCAAAGATTTTTTTCGAAGATTTAGTGATACGCATGCGCAGTAGAAAATCGCACAATTCACGCGGAACTTTCAAAAAAAATTTGAATTAATTAAACAACTATTTGTGACATTAACTTTAATAATATAATTATTTATAAGTATACATATATAATTATACATAAGTAAATTAAAATTTGCAAGTTGATTGGCTACACATTTCCCGGATTGCGAACTTGGACCAATAGTACAGGAAAATTAGACTTTTTCGAGAAAAAATTGTAAGAGGCACTTTTATTGCAGATTCTTATTCGGAAAAATCATACAAACATATTAAACAAAAATTCAACTCGGAAAAAGTTGGACACAAGGACCAAGTTCTAGCATCGCGGACTTTAATCTCAGAAACTATTGACCTAGAGTAGAGGTTACAGTATAAATAGAGACCCTCTAAAGTCGAGTCAAGTAATAAAAAGATCTAATTTTTTATAGATCAAGATCATATAATTTAAAAAATCTAGATCAGATCAAAGATTACCGTAAAAAAAAAGATCTTTACCAGATCAATAGATCATAGAAGTTGATCTAGATTAATGATCTAGATCGTTTACAACACTGACTATGAGATATTATTTTGTTAGGAATTATTAAAAATTCGAAAAAAAAAGAAAACTTGAATAGTATTCTGAATTAGTGTTTTGCTTAGAATACATGTTATGCTATTAATTTTCTTTTATTTATTGCACTCGCGCACTGACGTGCGCGCAGCCATTTTAAAACCGAGAACAATATTTTTTCTTACCAAGTATCTATCACGCGGAAACTGTCATTTCTCAAATGTTCAGTCTCGAGCGCTGCATCGCATGCATTTACGTTGCATTAAATAAAGAAAAAATAAAATTCCATAGAAAAGAGAGAACATAGGATTTCTTTTAAGTAGAATACACGTCGCAGCATCCAAAGCGCGTGATAAATGCTGCTCTCGCTTCTTCCCTCTTTCTCTTTTGCACGGGAATTATCCTACTTTATTGTTCGTTGCCTTAGTAAGACTTGTTACGAAAAGGTTGTTGCGTGCTTCCTGAAGAGCAATCAGTGCGATGTAACGCAGAATCGTATTCCTGCTTTTCGCGTAGAAAATAAAGCCGTTTTATCTCTGATTTGTAAGTCGCAATTATACGCGATTCCCCGATACGACCACAACGCGACTACGAATTACCGTAAAAGCCCACGGCATGCAACCATTGTGTAACGGGTTTAAATGAAAAAGAATTTAAAAAAAAAAACACAAAGAAAAAAGGAAGAATTATATTATATTAATACGGAGAAAAATGTTTACTGCAACCGAGAAATAATTTAAAATATACAAAAGAACGCGAGTATCAATTTCAATTTGCGGTCACACTTTTAACAAAAATTCTGCTATTTTAGAAAAATGCAGTTTATGAAAATAACTTTGTTTAGTCCGAATAATTAATTTTTTATTCTCCGTTTATTCTTAATTTGTTCTTAATTTTGCCTTATATATAAATATGCTTTATTATCTTTATCATTTCAAATATTTTTGTCTCTATTTTGTTTCTATATATTTTTAAAACGCTTTTCCCCTTTATGTCCCTCTATATTCTTTCTAAATATTTTTTCCTCTACATTTCTTCGTTACATTTCTCTACATTTTTTTTCTCTATAAATTTTTCTCTCTCTGTTTTTTCTTTATGAGTTTATCTATATTTTTCTCCCTCATTTTCTGTACATTTTTCCTGCTTATTCTTATTTTTTACTGACAAATTTTTTCATAGAAATATATATACTTTCCCAACATCCTTCTTTCGAGTCAAAATTTTATATTATCTAAAATTCGTAAAATGTAAAAACAAAGAGGAATATATATAATAAAATATTTTTTTACAATTACGTAGAGTATTTTTCTGCCTTTGCACGTAGAAAATTTCACGTGTGAGGACAGACAAGGGTCGGCTTATGGGAATGCCTTTTCTCCCTCTTAAGGCAGCGGGAAAAATATTTTTCCTTCGTTGATCTCTATGTGCAATTTCTCGTGTGTATCCCGCGACTTGACGACGAGGGTCGGTTACAAAGCAGGGGAATAAGAGAACGTCTTCTCGCGGCTGTCAACACGTCTGTCGACGCGAAACGATGCAAGTATCGGTGGTTACTCTTGCGAAATCGCATCTCTCGCCTTCCGTTTACGCGGACCATTTCCTTTAATGGGCGCTGTCTGTCACTCGCTTTATGCGCAATTCGTCGACGTTGATCACGATTTCACCAGATACAATTGTTATTTCTGCGAAACGGAATTTAACGTCGAGCTTGATATTGGCTGACGTGAATGTGACATATCCGAAAAAGAAAAATATTTTAACTGCATATGATAACGAAAGAATTGTAAGCGTGAATGTATAATTTAACAGCGGAATATTACTATTCATGTTCATTCAGCGAAACGAGTGTTCTTAATAAGCATGAGGAAGAGCATTATTTGTTCTGTTTATTCTACCTTGATTTATTCTACCCTTTTATTATTAAAACAGAGGCAGCGTTGCACATTCAGGAAATTGTAATAAATTTTCGCTATTACGATGATCTTTTTATCAATTTTATTATTAGATATATATGTATCCTTAGCAAGGAGAAAATTCGTATTCCATGTAAAATTTGTCTATGAATCAAATATGAGGGAAATAAATATAATATAAACGCATATGTTAAACGAGAATATAGTATAAAATTTTCTCTTCTTTTTTACCCCGTGTGCTTTGTACGTAAGTTGAGCGGAAATAGAATCAGAAATTGCGAATGTTGTACGAAATTATTCTCGTAAATTCGTTTAAGTTCTTTGAATATCATTGCGGAAAAAGATGAACTTTTCCAGATCGTTACATTTTTATATTCATTATTTTTATTCGTTATCCCGCTGCGTTTCTATATTACATTTGCTTATTACTTTTTTCATTTATTTATTTATTGACAGGAGAAAATTATGGAAGCGAGCTACAGAAATTCTCAGAATGTAATACTGGTAAATTGCTGCAAATTACATTAGTAAAACCGACCTTGGTAACGTCCGCATACAATAACTGAGAAAGTCCGTTAAAAATATTCCTATGTCAATTCATAATGGCTGCAATCATTGTAAAAATAACTGATAGGATACTGGCACAATAAGTCTTTACAATTTTTATCTGTGTTTCAAGAAAGAAATTTTACGAAGATCAATATCATAATCTCTTATATGGATTGGCTACACTAAGTTCGAAACTGCAAAGAAATTTATTTGTACACTGAGAATGATCGGAAACAATGTGCCGAAATGTTTGTACATTTATTTAATAACTGAAATAACAAACTCCAACTGGCTTTGGCTCTATAAGCGATTCTAACTGTATTTGTTATTAATTCAATATAAGAGCCCTTTCATTGCAGATATAACTTTTAGTTAAAATATTACAAGATATAATTCTGAGTGTTGAGAATTTAATAAAAAATATTCAAGAATAGGAAACGCGTGGAATATCCCTCGAGATCGTTACAGTCTGTTATACTATCGATCAATCACGTTGTTTTCCGCTCTCGGTTAACCGCAAACAATCCCGATCATCGCGGGACAATGTCTCCGCTCTAAATTAATTCGCCACACAAAATACAGGAACTCATAAAATATTGACGCGGGAAATGCCACAGGATGGATTGGAGAATGAATGACAAGGATTAAAGACTGCATTGTCCTGTCTTTCGTAATATAATGTCATTTATTTTTTCTCTTTTTCCTTTTCTCTCTCTCTCTCTCTCTCTCTCTCTCTCTCTCTCTTTCTCTCTCTCTCTCTCTCTCTCTCTCTCTAACACACATTCTCTCATTAGTTGTTATCGAATGGAATAATATTGACTCGCGGAATTACATTATAAAAGGATAAACGTCCACTTTTAGCTCTTTTTAGTTCCGACAATAACTACTTCTTTTGAAAAATATCTGGAAAAGTGCGGGGAAAAACGGGAATAAAGAGAATTTATGTATCTGAAAAACTCATATAGGATACAACGAATCAATTATTAGACGATATATTCTGCACAGCGATAACATTTCAGTCGAGTCAATTTTACTCCGACTCGATTCACTTATAGCCGCTCTTTTTCTCTCACACTCTCGTCCCCATTTCTTGTTCTCGTTCTCGCAATTTACATAGATATCTACATATCAGTCCTTTCATCGCGGTCTCACATTCGCGCTTAATTCTACTTGCTGCGTGTGTCTGATCTGCCGCTAGACACTTTTTAAAACGCCTACGCCGCCCTATAATTGCCATTGCAGTGATTTGCTAGAGTCCCTCTTTTAAACACTACGCTTCTTTTTTTTCTTTTTTTTTTAATTATTAGGCCCTGTGTACAGCGTGACTTAAGTTAAACCGTTGTTGTCTCTTTAATGGGATGAAAAATGTTCTTTGCGTCACTTCGGGATTGTCGGATACATTTGCGCGCGTTCGCACGGAACATGCGGTACCGATTGTTTATTTTGCTGGTCGGAATGTACGTTGAGTCTCCTGTATTCTATGACATGTTTCCGGATAGTTATCGCTGACAAAAGAAAACATCTCTGAAAACGCCCCCGACGTGATTAATCGAGAGGTTTTCCGTCTAACGCGTCAAGATCGCGTTTCCTCACGTCGAAAGGAAAAAAAGCTGAACCAAGACTTAACATTTTCAAGGTTAAACTATTACGCGATTATTTTAACATACATTTTACCTTTTTTTTCATATATTACTTTAAAAGAAAGAGTAGATTTAATTTAGCAAATGATTGATGTTTATTTTTTTCATATTTTTTAATGGTGCTTTGATATTTTTGCAAAACCTAATTTACACTGTTTTGATATTTCAATATTTCAATTTGCCATTTGATTAATTAAACCGGAACATAGAAATGGGTTTTTAATTGCATTTTGTTATTTTCACCTACATTACGACCAGCCAAAACTTATTTGAACGGAAGCCCAATATAAAATATGTTTAAACGCCTGGACGACACAACTAATTGCGACACACACACATATATGTATATATAAAAAAATAATAAAAACAAATCCGGTTAATATATCAAGAAAGGAACACTTACGTCAGAAAAACTCACCATACTCGCTTCAAGTTCGTGTTTGAATACACGTTGGATGCACATCGTAATCTTTGATTTTTCACCACGGTAAAAATTAATATATTATTTTTGATCATTCGTATCGTCGGAAAAATTGTTCAATTTAGAAACGCCCTTATGTAAATTAAAAATATATTATTAACTTATTACAACTAAAAATTTATCTGTAATTATTAATCCGTTATGTTAAAATAATGGAGGATCAAACGGAGATTGACTATCCTTATTTAATTGGACACAAGAACTGATTTCCTGTTAATAACAATTTTTTAATTTCCTCAGCTTTCTATTTCCTTCTCTTTTCTTTCCCTCTTTTACGTGCGCGCGTGTCTGGCGATTACGTTTCCGTGATTATGTGCATGGTTTCACATTCGCGGATGAGAAACGTCGCCGAACGAATAAGTCAATTAAAAATCGTTCCGTATAACTGACGATCCGGAATAAAAGTGCGCTCGCGGTGATATTATTGACGTCCCTAATTGACGCTCTACTTTTATTTTTCAGTAATTCTGCAATGACGACGCGCGCAATTTAGTCCGATACATGTATATGTTCAGTGTCCGGAACAATCATGTCTAGGGATAATAACAATATCGCGACCGACTATAGCGGACAGAATTAATTAGCAATTCGATGTAAATCGAAATGCTGCTCGATGATGTTTTGCTGAGTCAGCATAAAAGCGATTCGTACGATATTGCACTGAGAGGTAAAAAGGAATTAAATTGCAAAAAGCAACAAATGTATGTTACGACAGCGATGATTTAATTTTTCTTTTTAAATTTGTTTTCCTCCCTGTACGTATATTGTGGGATTTGCAAGATTTCTTCTCGTACGCATTGTAGAGATTTGTAAGATTCCTCTTACACGGGAACGTATATTTTTCATTCAAAATGAAAAGGATCCGCGCAACGTGTGCCTTTTCCAGTGAATCCAGTCGCGGATTCGCCAGATTCCGTTCCCGTGGAGAACTGCAAAACGAATGATATTCCCAACAAAAAGCAATTTAAACCCATCTTTTTACTTATTTCATAATTCGTGGATTTGCTCGCAAATCCCAGCGAGTATTTTAATCCCTGTATTTTTTAAGATTTCTACGATCTCAAATATTTTGCAACGGTCTCGCCCATCAACTCTCCAACTATCTTTCTTTCCCTCCATTGTTGCGCGGGTCTCTCCAAGTTCCCTTTCCTCTTGACTTTCGGCAAACGTGTTTACAAACGGCGAGGCGAACTCGATGGTGAATTTTTTAAAGGATCTGCGACAAAGCTATTGTAGAGCGACTTAATTTTCACGGCGAGAGTTTCATTAAGGGAACGTAAAAAAGATGACTTGTCAGAAATTCGAGGACGCACGGAAAAGTCGTGCCTAACGGGAAATTATGCTAATTAGTATCTTTAACTCGGACGGTCCGCGTAACTGCGCACGTGTAACGTAACTTCTCTCTTTGTCTCTCTCATTCATCCTGTCACTCATTTACTCTCTCTCCCTCCCTCCCTCATCCCCCCCCCCTCTCTCTCTCTCTCTCTCTCTCTCTCTCTTTCTCTCTCTCTGGAATGATTATCCAGAAGCAAATGGAGACGGTCGATTAAGTAGACCGTCACATTGATGCAGAAAAGGTATTCCGTACTGCGTTAATATTGCGACATTTGTCGATATCTTATTGAAAATAATATCGCGCACCGTGTCAGACTGCAATAAAGTGAATAAACTTGGAGATGTATCGGACTAAAAGGGAGCCGTCGTGAAAAATAACAATTTCATTCAAATCGCGATCTAAATATAGAGCGGAACGTTTTTGCTCATTTCTCTGTTCTTCAGTCCGTTAACTGAAATTGTTATTTTCAATATAATTGGCCCCCCAGTTCGTTATACCTCGATTTTTATGAAAGTCGAGACTTTTTCTCTATTTGTCTGTTTGTTTTTTTTTTTAATTACTTTATGTGTGCTCTCTTTATTTTTATTTTATTATATAGAATGTGGGACACGCGTTTGGTAAGATACTACGATTTTTTTCGATTTTTACCCGACGTAGACGGATGTTACATCAATATTTGTTGCTGTAGTTATTGCAAGCGATATTTTCCAATGTTTTAAGATACTGACGAAAGAGAGTAACTCTAACAAAATACGGAATACCTCTACAGGTACATATATTCTAGGATGACATAAATAAGCTATCTTCCACCTAAATATATATCTTTACTTCTCTGAAGAATAAGCACGCGCGGATAATAAAAAACACATTATATTAATAAAATTTAGTATAGAGTTCTCTCTCTCTCTCTCTCTCTCATTCCCTTTCTCAATCAATCTCCCCCTCTGTCTCTCTCGACTTAAATAAACATTCAGTCTTCTTATTATTCCAAGAAATAAAAGTATATATTTGAACAATGTGTGAGTTGTCTATTTTAATTATGTCACCCTACGGTATTCTCGGCTCAAATTTCCTATCGTGTACATGCAAGCGACACGTAAAACACACAGAACTCGACGCCGATACATGTTACATTTGTTATACTTACAAAAACAACAAACCACTCACTCTCCCGTTATTATATATTTACAATCCGCCTCTGGTTATTGCTAGTATGGTACATTTATACAAGTAAAATGGCTCACGCGATGGATGCCTCCTTATCCTGCGTGCTGATCCATCGCGCCGTTATTGTTTCGTGATTACGATAATGTTACACACGACCTCACCACGTTAATAAGTGTCTCGTGTATGATACCGCCTTCTATATGCCGGTGCGCTAATAATTACATCTAATTAGCGCTGGCCGGCCGTCTCGACGTATGTACAGAGTAAACACAGATTAACTCCTCCTTCATCCCCTTATGCCTCGCACATGTGTATCCGCATTCCGTTGTCGTAATTTCCGGTGTCGCTATCTTTGCGCCAATGTTGACTTTTAGCGGTTTTCCGCAAACGTCTTGCCCGCGTACGAATTTTTACCTCGGATCGAGAAAATTATTGTACATTTTGAAAAATATTTAACACGCATATACTTTCCATATAGATCACTTTTCTCTTTCATTAATTTTCTGCGAATGTTCGAAGAAATTAAAAAAATCACTGCCGTAAATTTTCTAAAAGTCTTTCCAATTGTACGACATTTAATGGATTTCTTCTTATATCGACCGAGAAAAAAAATTCTGGGTTTCCGCCTCTCAACCGTCACGCAAATCTAGGCATATCGATAATCGTTCACTAATGATGTCGATTATATTCGCTAATACCCGTTTTAACGGCACCGCTCTTGGAAAGCATTAATTTCGATCTCGCATCGCTCTCGAAAGCGTTTGTCGCGCGCCTCCCGAGGCGATATGATAGCGTGGATTACACATTACCGGATGTATTTCGGGATGCGATTATGTGGAAGGCAATTACGCCGATCGCCACTCTATCGAACAATGACTGTGGTAGTATCTGATAGGAACTCACACTTTAAAAACCGCTGATTTGCAATTAACCCTTTACATTTAAATCTATTTCAATATAATCAATTGTAATTTAAAAATAATATGTTTATGTTTTTATTTCTTTCAATATTGTTAAATATTTAATTGTTAAAATCTAAAAGTCCCATTAATATAGAATTTTTAAGATTTTAGTAAGTCATCAATTTTCTCAAAATACACGGGGAGGATTTTCTCTTAAAATTTACCCTCAAAATCTGATAATTATGAGATAATGTGTGACCTCCAGGAATTTCATTATACTTTTTAGTAAAATTTACTAAAAATATAGTAAAATTCTTCGGGGTCATACATTATTCCAAAGTTATCAGATTTTGAGGATAAATTTTAAGAGAAAATTCTCTCTGTACAGTAAAAAAATACTATTTTAAAATATTCTTCTAGATTGAAAATTTAAAAATCCTTGTTGCATATATTTTACTTCTCTCTCTCTTATTTATTAAATTATTTAAAACTTTTTATATAAAAGGAATAACATCTACGTAACATATTTTATTAAACCAGAAATTGTTATATATATATTGGCCATATGGAAGGAATGCAATTTAACAAAGTGCGCATTACATGATGATTGACAATCAACGTAATGATCGTACGCACCAATGATCGTTGCAAATAACGGAAAAGCGACGGGTGAAATCAATATATCCGCGCAATAAGGGTTAATTGCGAATAACGTCGATTGGCGTTCAAAAATTGCTGAAACGAATCGGCTTCATTTTTGGCTGGAAACTCGTCGAGAAAAAAAGGGATTTTAAACTCGCCTTTCGGGGGCGGATTTTCCGGAGTTGCGTCAGACTACACGAATTGCGAGGGTGTCTTCCAGCAGCCGGCGCAGCAGGGCAAGGCGCTCTTTAGGGTATCCTTGAAGGCGTCACGGAAGTCACGGTTGAAATACGCATAGATGAGTGGATTTAGGGCGCTGTTGAAGTAACCTATCCAGAAAAGCACGGATACCACCGTGTCCGGGACATAACAGGCCTCGCCGCATAATGACGTCGTCAGATACCTGAGGAATGATAAACAAAAAAACTCATTTGTTTTTATATTCAAAACCAATCGAAAATTAGTTAATTTATTTATTCTTAAAGATTGAGTGTTATTATATATAAATACGAATAAATTTACGAAGAAATTTATCTCCCCCCATTTATACATTTATGTTTAAAAAACATTTTAAAATTTTGTGTATTTTAAGAAATCAGAACGTATACGATTTATAAAGAAATCAAATATCAAATCAAATCACAATAGATTGATTCGTTTCGATTCGATTCGTTTACGATTCGTTACGAATCTGAAAGGTTTAAATTCGAATAACTCGAGAATTTCAAATCATAAATGATTGAATTTCTTATCGATCACTTTTTGATTGTTTCATTTATACCTTTCATCTTCCATGCGATTAATCTTGTACCAATTCTCGTGCCTGCTTTGTCGAGATTTTCAAAATTTTTCAAACATTTCTAAATTTTATAGAGTATTCAACAATTCGCGTTTTACTTAATAAATTACTTTGTAACTTTTTGAAATTCTTGCGATTAGTTTTCTCGTTTTCTTTATTAAAAAAACTTTGCAACGTCATTAAAAATATGTGATTACGTGTAAATTAGTATGCAATGTATATTAAAATGTAATGTAAATCTAGGAAAATTTGATTTGTTTCATTCCAATTAAAGATATTCGATTTGATTCAACTTTATAAATTTGATTTGCACATCCATAATAATATTATTAATACACGCATACATACACTCAACACACACACACACACACACACACACACACACACACACACACACACACACAGCATATCAATAATTTAATATATTTTTTTAAAAGGGTAGAAGAGAGAAAATCGTTGATCTTCTATCGACATACTGCCTTTTGAATTATATTTCCTAAAATAAAACATTGGAAATAGAAATATTTGTTTCAAATTTTGCAATAATTAAGTTTTCCATAAAACAAACAAAAACGTCTGAAAAAATAAGTCTCAAAACCGATATGTAGACAATAATGTTTTTTTCCTTTTCAATCACATATAAATTCTGTACAAAATACTTACAAATCAATTAAGTTAAATTAACTCAATATATAGGTTTTTAAACTCATATAGTTTTATTTCTGTTCAATATAGTTGTTATAATTTTATTGTTATCGACAGATGTGTCAGTTTACATTTCACTCTAATTTTTAAACTGCATTATGTAAAAAAATAAAAAAATAGAAAAATATAAATAAAAACAATTTCGTATTTTTATATTATGTACTACAAACGTATAACATAATGTAATCAATAACATTAGAACATAATCTTATCAATAACATTAGAACATCACTCATTATTGTTTAAACTACGCATTTTGCAAAAGAAAATCATAGGAATATTATTTTCACATTTCAAAAATTTGTTTTTTGCTGATTTTATATAAAAATAAATATAAAAATTTACTCTATAGATTTTTATTTTTTTAATTATCTGAGCACATCATGTGTTTATTAATATTAATAAAGTGCAATGTTTATTTTTCAAAAAACAAGGAATAGTTCTTAGGAGACTTATGTCGATATTGACGAATTTTGTAATATAATATCTGTGACTGATCCAATAAATACAAAAAGGTTATAAATTTTATAGAATATAGAAGAGTGATGTATACATATTTATATAATATTTATAAATCATATTATTCCGATTTTCTTTTCATTTCTATTATTATATATAAAGGTGTCAGTTTCTTACTTTCGTCTAAGAAACGTAATGCTATAAATAATACAATAACATAAATCTTTAAAAACGATCTTTTCACAAAGAAGAAAGTGTTTCGAAAGTATCGTGATAACATTAATAATCGAGACAGTAAAAGGTTGTAAATCTGTAAGGAAAAGGTCAAGAGAATAGATTGGTCAAATACAGTGCGCCATAATTTCCGATAAGGATACCTCGGTGTGGTGTTAGCCGCGTATCTTGAAAGTGCGAATACAGATATAGCGGCTAGATATTTATGGGATTTGTTTTACGCCAAACATTGAGGGAAACGAGTTTCCTCTATGTGCGCCTCGTGTACTTTTCCATGGGCATCTACGCTGAGTATTTTGCATATAGATGCATCTGCCGCATTATGCGCAGATTTCAAATCAATGTTTCAATATTGCCCTTCCTACGCGTGTGAAAATCGACGTGAAAATAAGATTCATGTTTTGAATTCAGCACGCGCAGCATCCATAATTTTGCAACGGAACTCGAAATTTCCTGCCATTTATAGATGTTATTACGTTTGCAAAAATATAGCATAAATTCTAGGAATTTTGTTTAACGAGGTAAATGTCTAAAGATATATCTGCTAAACAGGAACTATTATAAATGCTCCGGTAACTTCCAGAATTATCACGTCAGTTACTAAATTGAGTCTAAATTGAGAAGTGACGGTGCTTGTATTTCAATATAATTACTTCCAATTTATTACGAAATTAAATTATTATAAAACACAAAGAAAAATAAAATTATTTTTTAATTATTTTTTTTTACTGCAAAGATTTTACGTAATTTTTCCTAAGGAAAAACTTTATTTATAGAGAAATTTACGTCACTAAAAGATTGATGTTCTAGATATGCTATATAAATCAAAATGGCAAGAATGTAATGCGACCGTATTTTCGACCATACACCATTATTAATGCACGAAGCATTGATCGCGATACCGATATAGCGTGATATTAAATGGATCGACGTGGATTTGTGGTCACAGTTATCTCCGTTTGACGAAAATTATAAAGCCACGATATCAATCAAACAAATTGGACTTTGAAAACGCAGTTGATCTCTGCACAACTATATATCCGCTCCTACGGATTTATCCCGCCTATTGTTTCCCAATATATCTCTATTGCTATTTCTACCGTTGCACGACTCGTGAAATATATGTCGCATGAAGGAAGACAAATAATATTAGACACTCAATAAAATAAAAATATATATACAAATATTACCATAATAATAGGATTTGATGTAAAGAAATAATATTCATATTAATATTAAAAGAGGAATTACAAAGTTAATCTATTCGGACGTTTTCTTAAAAAAAAAAATCAA